>NC_081553.1:107836067-108140492 GCF_963082655.1 Stomoxys calcitrans
CGCTTGGATATCTATTCTGGACGTTGGAAAAAACAACACATTGGCCTTAAGGAACAAATGTTGTGTAATGGCTTACTAAAGTAAAAATAAGGCCTCTTAAAGTAAAAAAATTCTTGGTCGTCCTGACATTATAAGTCGATCTTGTCATGTCCGTCCGTCTTTTCGTGTCTTAAAATCAATATATTGGCCGAATAAATAAAGACATCCTCTTGAAATTTTACACAGATACTTCCTTTTGATGTATGTCGTTGAGGATTGCAAATGAGCCATATCGATTCAGGTTTGGATACAGCTCTCATATAATATGGTCCTTCGATTTGACTTCTTAAGCCACTGGAGGCTTATATTTTGTCCGATTTTGCACAAAGTGTTTTGTTTTTACTTCCAACATCCGTGATAAGCATAGTCTATATAGGTATATAACCTGTTATAGCTACCATATAAATTGACCTTCCGATTTTATATTTTGAGCCCTTAGTAGACCCAATTGTTATCCGCTTTGGTCTATTAGCTGATATAGCTCCCATAAAAACCCATCTCCCAATTAGTCCTCCACAACCCCTAGAAGCTTTAATTTTTTCCTGATTTGGCATTAGCCATTGGTTCGTCAAGCACACATATGCCCTTCGATTAAATTAAGGTATGTACATTTTTAGCAGAATTCTATGATAATGGATATTTCCATATAATCAATTCCTCATCTGTCTAATATGAACCTTCTCTTCAATGGATGCATGTAAATGATTTCACCGAATGAGGGATGCGGTCTTTTACTCGTTACAATGGCTTAATCTTCCCGGTACCACATCAATGGTAACGGCTGGCTTGACTACATGGAATCGGAAAAGTCATTCAATCATTACACCACATAAACATCCATTCAAAGGAAGCACACAAAAGTAAGCAACAACAAAAAGTGGAATGACACCTTTTTCAGTTCCAGAGTTCCAGAAACAGCGCATTTGTCTTGATGAATGGTATGCGAAAAACTACAACGACCAAACAAATCGTCTATGGTGGACGTGACTTCCAATTATTGTTGCAAATGACCCACCCAAAGTCTCATGGACTGCTCTGCAATTTGCCACCATACAACTGTACTCCCACATTGACCTAATGGCATCATATGACATAGCTTTTGGATGCCTAGCTGCCTTTAACAAGTTGCATACTCCCACTTGTAACATTGGCAAAGTTGTGCCTAGGATGGTCAATACTGGCTTAGCTGAGTGATAATTCCTCTTTACAATGACAGATGTATGCAGGAACCCGCATTTTTGTGGAGTTTTAAATGGGAACCTGCAGTTGATTTTAGTTCCATGCAGTGGATTGTGAATATTGACTATGGTGTTGGCAGGTAGTGCAAGCTACGCAAACCCCGTTGGGGTTTTAAGAGCAGCGCTATGGCCAGGAGAGATTTCAAAAAGCCGTATTAAATGTAAGCACTTACAGTGAACAAAAAATCGTGAAAAAAGTTTAAATTTTTTAGAAAACCACATTAAGATGCTTAAAACTTACATTGTTGGATTTGATAGTTTAACGTGAGAGTCGATCTCTCATAGTGGAATTAAATCGAAAAAAAAAATAGTAACAAGTAAAAAGGCGTGAAGTTCGGCCGGGCCGAACTTTGGATACCCATCACCTCGGGTGTATATGTAAACCACTTTTCATCAAAATCAGGTGATAATTACATATCTTATGCCCCATAGCAGTTATATCGAAATATGATCCGATTTGGACCAAATACTAATAAGTACAAGTCATTGTTCAATTGTGTATAACAAAGTATTGGTCTTTTTAGTAGCTATATCTAAAAATAAACCGAGCCTAACATAAGTCAATGTGTCAAACTTCAGTTAAATCGTATTATACATGCGCCTTGTTTGGGGCCAAGACTTTAAATCGAGATATCGGTCTATATGCAGCTATATGTAAATCTTGATCGATCTAGACCAAACTGCAGAAATATGTGGAGGGGCTTAACTTCACTCTCTGTCCGAAATTTCGGCGACAACGGAAAATAAATGCGCCGTTTATGGGCCCAAAACATTAAATCGACAGATCGGTCTATATGGCAGCTATGTCCAAATCTAAGCCGATCTGAGTGAAATTAAAGAAGGATGTCGAAGGGCCTAACACAACTCACAGTCCCAAATTTCGGCGACATCGGATAATAAATGCGCCTTTTATGGGTCAAAAAACCTAAAACCGAGGGATCGGTCTATATGGCAGCTACATCCAAATCTGGACCGATCAGGGGCAAATTAAATAAAGATGTTAATGGGCCTAAGACAACTCACCGTTCCAAATTTCGGCGACATCGGACAATAAATGCGCCTTTTATGGGCCCAAAACCTCAAATCGAAAGTTCGGTCTGTATGGCAGCTATATCCAAATCTCAACCGATCAGAGCTAAATTGAAGAAAGATGTCGAAGAGCCAAACACAACTCACTGTCCTAAATTTCAGCCAAATCGGATAATAAATGTGGCTTTAATGGTCCTAAGACCTTAAATCGAGGGATCAGTCAATATGGCAGCTATCCAAATCTGATCCGATCAGGGCCAAATTGAAGGAAGATGTCGAAGCGCCTTTGAAAACCAGCTGTCCCAAATTTCAGCAATATCGGATAATAAATGTGGCTTTTATGGGACTAAGACCCCTAATCGGAGGATCGGTATATATGGCGGCTATATCCAAATCTGAATGGCGGCTATATCCAAATCTGAACCGATCTGAAATTAACGAAGGATGTGGAAAGGCCAAACGCAACTCACTGTCCCAAATTTCGGCAAAATCGGATAATAAATGTGGCTTCTATGGGCCTAAGACCCAAAATCGGAGGATCGGTCTATATGGCAGCTATATCCAAATCTGTACCGATCTGGGCCAAATTGAAGAATGATGTCAAGTGACCTTACACAACTCACTGTCCGAAATTTCAGCAATATCGGATAATAAATGTGGCGTTTATGGACCTAAGACCCAAAATCGTAGGATCGGTCTATATGGCAGCTATGTCCAAATCTGAACCGATCAGGGCCAAATTTCCGAAGGATGTCGAAGGGCCCAACTCACCTCACTGTTCAAATTTCAGCAAAATCGGATAATAGATATAACTTTTATTGGCCTAAGACCCTAAATCGGCCGATCAGTCTATATGGGGGCTATATCAGGATATAGTCCGATGTAGCCCATCTTCGAACTTTACCTGCTTATGAACAAAAAAGAACCTGCGCAAAGTTTCAGCTCAATATCTCTATTTTTGAAGGCTGTAGCGTGATTTCAACCTACAGACGGACGGCCATGTCTATATCGTCTTAGATTTTTACGCTGATCAAGAATATATATACTTATAGGGTCGGAAATGGATATTTCGATGTGTTGCAAACGGAATGACAAAGCGAATATGCCCCCATTCTTCGGTGGTGGGTGTAAAAAAGATCAAGTAAAAGCGTGCTAAGTTCGGCCGGGCCGAATCTTATATACCCTCCACCATGGATCGCATTTGTCGAGTTCTTTCCCGGTATCTTTTTTAGACAAACAAAGGATAAAAGAAAAGAATTGTGCTAATTGAATTGAATGTTGGAGACCACAGTAGAAGTCCATGTGTAAAATTTCAGTTAAATCGAATAAGAATTTTGCCTTTTAGGGGCTCAAGAAATAAAATAGAGTGATCGGTTTATATGGGAGCTGTATCAGGCTAAAGACCGATTCATATTTGACTCGTATGTTGGATGTCGTGGGAGGAGCCGTTGTACAAAATTTCAGCCAAATCGGATAGTAACTGCGCTCTCTTGAGTCTCAAGAAGTCAAGACCCGAGATCGGTTTATATGACAGCTATATCAGGTTATGGACCGATTTGAAACACATTTGGCACAGTTGTTAGAAGTTGTTATAAAACACCTTGTGCAAAATTTCAGCCAAATCGGATGAGAATTTTGCCCTCTAGGGCTCAAGAAGTCAAGACCCGAGATCGGTTTATATGACAGCTATATCAGGTTATGGACCGATTTGAAAAATATTTGGCACAGTTATTGGAAGTGATAATAAAACATCTCGTGCAAAATTTCAGCCAAATCAGACTAGAATTTTCCCTCTAGTGGCTCAAGAAGTCAAGACCCCAGGTCGGTATATATGACAGCTATATCAGGTTATGGACCGTTTTCAACCATACTCTGCACAGTTGTTGGAGGTTATAATAAAACATCTCGTGCAAAATTTTAGCTAAATCGGATAAGAATTGTGCCCTCTAGTGGCTCAGGAAGTCTAGATCCCAGATCGGTTTATATGGCAGTTATATCAGGTTATGGACCGATTTGAAACATATTTGGCACAGTTATTGGAAGTTTGGATAAAACACCTCGTGCGAAATTTCAGCCAAATCGGATGAGAATTATGCCCTCTAGTGGCTCAAGAATTCAAGACCCGAGATAGGGGTATATGGCAGCTATATCAGGTTATGTACCGTTTTCAACCATACTCAGGATAGTTGTTGCAAGTCATAATAAAACATCTCGTGCGAAATTTCAGCCAAATCGGATAAAAATTGTTCCCTCTTGTGGCTCAAGAAGTCAAGACCCAAGATCGTTTTATTGACGATCCCAACCGACTAGTACTAATAAGAAGTATTTGTGCAAAATTTCAAGCGGCTGGCTTTAATCCTTCGAAAGTTAGCGTGCTTTCGACAGACAGACGGACGGACATGGCTGGTTCGACTTAACATGTCATGATGATCAAGAATATATATACTTTATGGGATCTTAGTCGAATATATCGAGGAGTTACAAATAGAATGACGAAATTAGTATACCCCCATCCTATGGTGGAGGGTATAAAAATCTAGTAGAAAAGAACGGATAGAGATAACTCTATGAAATTTGAAATTGTTAGAGTTAAAGTATTATCAAGATCATGGTCAAAATTTCAAGGCCCTAGGTGGCCGGGCGCTTTTTGATAGGGCTCTAAAGTTGAAAATCTAGGTGTTTCGAAAAATTGATATCCACTTGTGGGCCGATTTCCATTTTTTTTGGCTGGAAAGTCAAAAATCCCTACAAAAATTACACTTAAGGTCTACGATATTTTTACCGGTTCCCTAGATATTCGTCCGTCTGTTGTTATCACGCTACAGCCTTCAAAAATTGAGATATTGAGGTGAAATAAAGCACAGATACGTCTTTTTGCTGCATGCAGGTAAAGTTCTTGAACGGGCCAAATCGGACCATATTTGGATATAGCCGGCATATAGACCGATCCTCCGATTATGGGTCTTAAGCCCATAAAAGGCGCATTTTTTTACCCGATTTCACTGAAAATTGAAACAGTGAGTTTTTTAAGCTTCCCAATATTCAACTCAAATATGATTCAGATCGGACAACATTTAGATATAGCTGCCACATAGACCGAACAGCTAATTAAGGGTCTGAAGGATCTGATCTGAAATAGTGAGTTGTTATAAGCCTCCCGACATACGACTTAAATATGGTTCAGATTGGACGATGTTTAAATACAGCCGCCATATAGACGAATCTGCCGTCATAGTGTCTAAATCCCGTAAAAGACGCATCTGTTATCCGATTCCGGTGGAATTTGACACATTGACTAGTATTAAGACTTAAGCAACAAAGTTATCGAAAACTTTGTTACCAGTCCAAACCATGTATCAAAATGAAACGCGAACAACAAATTCCTTCGTAAAACCATTAGAGATATTTTAGACCTCAAACCAACTTTTTTTAGGGAAGTACTTTCCAGCAAAAAAAAGTACTATCAAGGAAACAAAGAATATTAGAATTCGGAATTTTGAACAGCCCAAACAATTTTTCTAAATACGTGGTTACCAACCTAAAGGGCCTGCAAGAGGCGCCCGGACCACCATAGTTCAAATTTGAATATATCGGGTCTCAGTCACTGGGTCCTCAATGTGAATTCCCTGGCCCAGTCCTTTAGTTTTGATCCACCCGTGTAGCATGAACTTTCAGATGGCAATATCAGAGTTCTGCCAATCCAAGACAAATGCCTCGCACTCGACCTGTCGTCTCATTTATTCGATCGGAAACCTCTTCCATTCCTTCCACGTTTCCTATCGTCGCCTCGAATATACCGCGTGGAATGTTCATGGGCAAAATTTGCTATTTTGCTACCTGGAACACAACCTCCAGCAGAGGTTGTGTTCCAGGAGCAGATTTCGCCTCGAGCAGATTTCACACCAACCCACTCAACTCTTGGCTCACAAAGCGCTTACCGTTCCCCCTCTTGCATCCATAGGTCTTGTTCTGATTGATTCCCAATTCACATCAATATTTTGGTCCTTCGAACCAGATCTGAACCAGTGACCTGTGGATGTAGAGTCCATGGTTTATTCTGTCTCTAAGAGCCCTATCACCCCTCCACATAAGCATACTTGCATTTAAGTAATTCGCTTAATGCAGAGGCCATAAGACTTATAGATCTACAGGCCTTTGGTGTCGAAAGGTTTGCCTTGCAGGGCTTGGGTATAAACACCACCCCTGCCTTCCGGCAGGATTTCGGAGTATATGCAGATGATGCACAGATGGTGCATAATGATCCCGTGGTGAAAATAGGGTACTAAATTTTTTGTTATTCGGAGGGGGGGCGGACCCTCCCCCTTACCCAAATTTTTAGAAACGCCAGATCTCGGAGATGGATGGTGCGATTTAAGCGAAATTTTGTGTGCTCTATAGTACCCAAAAAATAAAAATTTGGTATCCAAATTGCGGATGGGGGGCCGCCCCACCCAAAAACCTACCAAACATATATTTACACCAATCACGACAATATGGGACTCAAATGAAAGGTATTTAGGAGAAGAAAATGTATCTGATATCGAATTGTCGGACCAAGAGTTAGGGGGACCACCCCGATCCCCATAACACCCCTAAATCGGACATATTTAGCGACCATGGCAATATGGGACTCACACAAAAGGTATTTGCGAGCAGAATACGGATCTAATATCCAAATGTGGAAATGTCCACCCCTTCCACAAAACACCACCCAAACAGGACTTATTTACTGACCATGGGATTATGGGGCTTAAATAAAAGGTATTTGAGTGTAGAATTTGAATCTGATATCCAAATATGGAACCAAGTGTTTGGGGGGCCGCTTCTCCCCAAAAACACCCCCAAAGGGGACAAATTTACGACCACAGCAATATGGGGCTCAAATCAAAGGTCTTTGGGAGTAAAGCACGAATCTGATATCAATATTCGGGGGAAACCCCCCCCCCCCAAGCCGGTTATGTTTGCCGACTATGGAAATATGGGGTTCAAATTAAAGGTATGTGGGAGTAGACCACGTATTTGATATCAACATTAGGTACTAACTGTCTAGGGGACGTCCCACCACCATAACAATCACCAAATAGGACGTATTTGCTCACCAAGACAATTTGGGTCTTAAAGAGAGTGGAACTAAATATTTATAGTTTTTAGGGCCAATACCCCAAACCGGGCAATAAGGAGTTTAAATGAGATTAGAAATCGAATTTGACATCCAATTTTGAGGCCAATGGCAATAGGGTGTTCAAATAAATGATATATAGATATATGACAATAGAGCACGTTGCTGATATATTTTCCGGGCTTAGTGTTTGGGGGACCACCCCAATCCCCAAAACACCCCTAAATCAGGCATATATACCGACCATGTCAATGTGGAGCTTAAATGAAAGATATTGGGGGGTAGAGCAAAAATTGATATCCACTTTCGGGACCAATTTTCTTGGGGATACCCCTTTCCCAAAATTCCCCGCAAACAGCAATTTTTGTACTGACCATCGCAATATGGGGCTCAAATAAAGGTATTTGGGAGTAGATTACGAATTTGATATTCAAATGTAGGATCATGTATTTTAGGCATGACCCCTTCCCCAAAACACCCCTCAAAGGGTAAAAAATTGTCGACCATGCCAATATGTGACTCAAATGAAAAGTATTTGAGATAAGAAAACGAATTTGATAACCTATTTTGGGTCCATGTGTTTGGGGGACGCCTCATCGTGTAAACTCCCCTAAACCAATGGCAATATGGGGTTTAAATAAATGGTATTTGAGAGTATACCAAGTATCTGGGGGACCACCTCACCCCCGAAAACACCTCTAAATCAGACATCATGAGAATATCGGGCTGAAATAAAGTATTTTTAGAATGGAGTACACCTTATATCCAAATTTAAATTCGTAGGCCAATAAAGATATGGGATTCAGACAGTTAGTCAAGCGATATACTATTTTCGTATCATGGTATTTCACTAAAAGCTCCTTAATTGTCGAAAATAAATATTCCTAGGAAACTTTTGTTCCATATAAAGTAAAACAAGGCGCAGCAGAGCGGGCTCGGGTCAGATAGTATATGAAAAATTGTACAGTTTTTTAAAATTTTAATTTATTGCCGTGGAATTTTTTTTCTCCCAGTTTCTATGGACGGCGGAAAGTCTTCAAGAACGCTTATCCTTTCACTATAGATCATTCTGACCCAAACCAACGACATTGGGCGGTAGTTGCTTATGCCCAAGATGGTGATGTTGTATAAATAACAACAGACATACCGGGTCTAACCTATCCAACCTAACCAAAGATCTTGGTTGATGCGGTTAACGCTGTCACTAAATGCAGCAGCATGTTCCAACCAAATGTAATTCGCAGACATAACTTCAATTGTAATTTTTTAATTCTCTTAGCATGTCTTAACCCTATGATATTTTTGAGAAAGGTTTTAAATTTTCAGTCTCAACTTGACCCTTAAAAATTAAATTTTGCTTTAATATTCTTCTCTCGCAATACCCATTCCCATTGTGAGCAATTTCAGTGGCCTCAGCTGCGAACACAAAGTAGCTATCACATGAAAAAAAAACAAAACTTAAAAGTAGTCTCCTCAAAAAAAAAAAAATTAAAAAAAAGAAAATCCTTCATGCACATTTCATTGGACCACATAAAACCCATTTACACGGGAAATAGCCCTAGTAAAAACCATTTAAATGCAAATTAGGTTTAAAGTGAATCTTGCCATGAGTAAATATGGCACAGTGCCTAAATGTGAGCCGATATACCACCGCTGGAGCGAGTAAATATGTGAAAGTGTATAGTGTATACGATTACACTCTAATGTTTTTATATCCTCTCAAAAATATACATCCTCTGCGAGAAGAAAGCAAAAAAAAAAAAATAAATATTCACAATATAAGCTCACGCCTGGCCCACACATCCTTTAACTGTAGCAACTCATCCAAGCTGCGGCCTCTTTGGTGTTATTACCTCGCCTTGTAAAATGATTTGGATACGTGTTAAGCTGTCCCCAGTCTCACAATCAAGCCACCTGTTTTCTCTGGTTGTTGTTGTTTTTTTTTTGGTTTTGCTACTTCAAGAAAACCCCTCAAATTACACCTTTACACCTCTGAGTATGCGTTTTTGTTATTGTGCATGAGCCTTAAGAACTCAGGGGGTTTATACTGTTTTTGTTTTCCTTAATAATTGGGTTATTGGGGTAGGACTCAAGATTATGCTGTGGAACATTTTCAGGGCCATGTTCGCAGAGGTGAGAAATTTTAGTTAGAGTGATGTTGTTAGGTCAGTAGAGAAAACCTGCGAGAGGGTTTTTAGTTCCCAGGTCAAAGTTTTGATGGTCCTTTTTTTTGTAATTTTGTTGTATTGTATCGGCTATAGGTCCATTAAAACACAAATATTTAAGGTTTTTTTCTTTTATTTTTCTCCAATATTTCGGTAGACTCCGTCTACCATTTTCAAGGCTAGTTGTATTTAAATAAAAAAACAGAAAAACACAAATTTTAGTAAAAACGAATCACACAATAAAAACAGAAAAACAATAATTTTTAAGAAACTTTAATTCCTATTACATTTAATGAGTTGTTACACGAACTATTGTCTGTTGGCAACTAAATGTTCTCTTCTGCTGTGCTTGTTGACTGTGTGGCGGTATACCTTCGCGCAGCTTTCTATATCTTTCTTGAAATTCATTCTCTCGTCAGGCGGTAAGTCGATGATATGCAACATCTCGAGAGTGAATCTTCGTCTGTAATTGTTCTCTTGAGCTAAGATGTCCACATCGTTGAGGTTTGGCTTATGACCAGTCAATGCACAGTGGGCTGCTAGTGCAGTTTTCTGCTCGATTGGTCTATTATTGGCTTTTTGGTCAGATTTATGTGCAGATAACCTAGTTTTCAATTTCGTCATGGTAGTGCCAATATATGCCATCGGGCATATATTGGACTTGTCGCCGTTACATCTAATTTTATATACCACGTTTGATTTCTCCTCATTTTTAATTTTACATTTTGTCTTGCTGAATAATTCATTCACAGTTTTGCCTGTTTTTAATGCGAGATGGTATTTGTCCTTGTCGTATAGATTTGATTTGCCAAATCTTTCGGAGAATCCTTGTATGTATGTTAGCGATTTATAAATTTTTCCTTTTGTAGGCTGCTCTCCGTCTATGATTTTTCCAAGGCGTTCCTTGGCCTTGCCTAATAGTGAATTAATTGTCCAATTAGGGAAGTCGTTGGCCCTAAGAATTGCCTTTATTTTCCTCTCATTGTCAGGATGAAAGTCTGGATCACTAATGCTAAATACTCTTCTTATAAAATTCGTTGCTGTGTTTGTTATTACTCTCTTGTGGTGTTTAGAGTAAAAATTGATTAATCTTCCGGAAGCCGTCGATTTTTGATACCAATCTATTTTTAGCTGGTTGCCATGTCTATAAACTACCGAGTCCAAATAAGGTAGTTTGCCATCATATTCTTCTTCCTTCGTAAATTGGATGTAGTTGTTGAAGGAGTTCAGAGTCTTCAGCGTCTCTGCCACGTCTGATTTCTTCAAAATCGCGAAAATGTCGTCTACATATTTTGTCAATATCTTAGGTTTTCTTATTTTGTCAAATGTGTTATTGAGAAGTTCCTCCATTACGATGTCAGCAATAATGGGTGAAGCGGGTGATCCCATTGGCATTCCTCTAAGCTGTTCATACAACTTGTCATCGTATTTAAAATATCTGCTGTCCTTAATGCAGAATGTTAGAATTTCCTTGAAAATTTCCCTTGGAATATTGGTATATTTTTCAATCTCGTCCCATTTATTCTCAATTGTCTGGAGTGCTAAATTTATTGGAATACTTGGGAACAAGGACACCACGTCAAAAGATACTAAAACTTCGTCATTTTCTATGGTCATGTTCTTTATCTTAGCTTTAAAGTCCACTGCGTCTTTCACATTATATTTGGAATCCTTGGTGATATTTTTCAAAATATTCACTATGTACCTACATAGATGATAGGACGGCGCGTTTATTGATGAACATATTGGTCTCAACGGTGTACCTTCTTTATGGATCTTTGGGAGTCCATATATTCGAGGGGCCAATGCGGTCTTGCTGGTCAATTTATTCTTCCGCATTGGCCCCTCGAATATATGGACTCCCAAAGATCCATAAAGAAGGTACACCGTTGAGACCAATATGTTCATCAATAAACGCGCCGTCCTATCATCTATGTAGGTACATAGTGAATATTTTGAAAAATATCACCAAGGATTCCAAATATAATGTGAAAGACGCAGTGGACTTTAAAGCTAAGATAAAGAACATGACCATAGAAAATGACGAAGTTTTAGTATCTTTTGACGTGGTGTCCTTGTTCCCAAGTATTCCAATAAATTTAGCACTCCAGACAATTGAGAATAAATGGGACGAGATTGAAAAATATACCAATATTCCAAGGGAAATTTTCAAGGAAATTCTAACATTCTGCATTAAGGACAGCAGATATTTTAAATACGATGACAAGTTGTATGAACAGCTTAGAGGAATGCCAATGGGATCACCCGCTTCACCCATTATTGCTGACATCGTAATGGAGGAACTTCTCAATAACACATTTGACAAAATAAGAAAACCTAAGATATTGACAAAATATGTAGACGACATTTTCGCGATTTTGAAGAAATCAGACGTGGCAGAGACGCTGAAGACTCTGAACTCCTTCAACAACTACATCCAATTTACGAAGGAAGAAGAATATGATGGCAAACTACCTTATTTGGACTCGGTAGTTTATAGACATGGCAACCAGCTAAAAATAGATTGGTATCAAAAATCGACGGCTTCCGGAAGATTAATCAATTTTTACTCTAAACACCACAAGAGAGTAATAACAAACACAGCAACGAATTTTATAAGAAGAGTATTTAGCATTAGTGATCCAGACTTTCATCCTGACAATGAGAGGAAAATAAAGGCAATTCTTAGGGCCAACGACTTCCCTAATTGGACAATTAATTCACTATTAGGCAAGGCCAAGGAACGCCTTGGAAAAATCATAGACGGAGAGCAGCCTACAAAAGGAAAAATTTATAAATCGCTAACATACATACAAGGATTCTCCGAAAGATTTGGCAAATCAAATCTATACGACAAGGACAAATACCATCTCGCATTAAAAACAGGCAAAACTGTGAATGAATTATTCAGCAAGACAAAATGTAAAATTAAAAATGAGGAGAAATCAAACGTGGTATATAAAATTAGATGTAACGGCGACAAGTCCAATATATGCCCGATGGCATATATTGGCACTACCATGACGAAATTGAAAACTAGGTTATCTGCACATAAATCTGACCAAAAAGCCAATAATAGACCAATCGAGCAGAAAACTGCACTAGCAGCCCACTGTGCATTGACTGGTCATAAGCCAAACCTCAACGATGTGGACATCTTAGCTCAAGAGAACAATTACAGACGAAGATTCACTCTCGAGATGTTGCATATCATCGACTTACCGCCTGACGAGAGAATGAATTTCAAGAAAGATATAGAAAGCTGCGCGAAGGTATACCGCCACACAGTCAACAAGCACAGCAGAAGAGAACATTTAGTTGCCAACAGACAATAGTTCGTGTAACAACTCATTAAATGTAATAGGAATTAAAGTTTCTTAAAAATTATTGTTTTTCTGTTTTTATTGTGTGATTCGTTTTTACTAAAATTTGTGTTTTTCTGTTTTTTTATTTAAATACAACTAGCCTTGAAAATGGTAGACGGAGTCTACCGAAATATTGGAGAAAAATAAAAGAAAAAAACCTTAAATATTTGTGTTTTAATGGACCTATAGCCGATACAATACAACAAAATTACAAGAATTTTAAACCAGGTCCTTTTTTTGTTTTGAAAAAACCTTGACCGAAGATAAATGGTCCCGGTATTTGTTGGTAAATCAGTGATATACCAGCAGTAGGTGGATTTGTGTGACATTTTGTACCCACCACCATAGGATGAAACACATCGAAATATTGCTCTGGGAACCCGTTAAGGTATATAAACACTTGATCGTCTTGGCATTCCAAGTCGATCCAGCCATAACCATCAGTCCCCCTGCCCTTACGTCCATGGAAATCACGTTAGCGGTCGAATGACTAAAGATATCCGCTTGAAATCTTAGACACATTCTTCTTATTAATGCAGGTTATTGGTTAGTGCAAATGGGCCATATAAGTTCAGATTGGTCCTCCGACTTGACTTCTTGAGCCCCTAGAAGCTGCAATTAAAATCCGGCTGGGCCGAAATTTGACACGATTTGACTTCTTGATCGCCTAGAAGCCGCACTTGTTCGCCAATTTGGCTCAAATGTTACACGTAGTGTTTTGATGGGCGGACCCTCCCCCTTGACCTAATATTCAAAAACACCATATCTTGGAGATGGGTGGTGCGATTTTAGCGAAATTTTGTATGTTCTGTTTTGGTAAAAAAAATTTTTGGTAACCACATTTCGGATGGGGTACCTAGGGGGCCGCCCAATCCCTAAAGCCCTCCAAATATCTTCGTATAAAAAAAAAAAAACAATTTGTGTTTGTTTGTTTGTGTGTTTCTTATAGACTCAGAAATTTGAAATTTTCACAAATGGTGCATTATAATCCCGTGGTAAAAATATGTTACTACGTTTTTTGATATCTGAAGGGGGAGCGGACCCTCCCCCTTACCCTAATTTTTAGAAACGCCAGATCTTGGAGATGGATGGTGCCATTTAAGCGAAATTTTGTGTGCTCTCCTATAGTAACCTAAAAACAAAAATTATTTACTGACCATTGGGCCTCAAATAAAATGTATTTGGGTGTATAATACGAATCTGATATCCAAATGTAGTACCAAGTGTTTGGTACTCCCCTCTTAAAAAACCAAACAGGGCTTATTTACTGACCATTGGCAATATGGGCCTCAAATAAAAGGTATTTGGGTGTAGAAAACGAATCTGATATCCAAATGTGGGACCAAGTGTTTGGGGGGACCTCCCCTCCCTTGAAGGGAGTTTCCCAAGGCGGGGTGATATCTCCGGCACTGTTTAACCTCTACCTATCCTCCATTCCATCCATATCTGCTACCAAATTTTCAGCCAAATTGTTCACCACAAATTCAGACCATCAAGTATACAAACATACTTGGCGTCACTTTTGACGGCTCTTAAACATTCTCCCCACATGCCACAGCAATTTACGATAAAATCAAAAGCAGAAACAAGGTCCTTAAGTCACTTGCGGGAAACACTTGGGGAGCTGACAAAACCTTGGAGACGACGTACAAAGCAATTGGCCTCTCCTCAGTTCTTATGTGGTCCACCTCCATCAGGAGGCAAAGACCATACCAGTGCGAAGACATAACTTCATGCTGTCTAAGCTATACCTTTTGGGCTGTTATCGCAGAGACCATCCAAATCATCATCTTGCAGATAGGTATCCACCGCCCAGAAGCCTTAAGGTAGATCTACATGATCTAGAGCGTGAGGTTCAGCGCTACAAGAGAGAACCTCTGGATCAAGCGGTATTTCAAGCTGGTCTAGACAACATTCATGCAGACACGGTAGCAGATGCGGTAAATAGCTACCGGGTAAATGTAGTCCTTGCAGAACGACCGCCTCCCGTTGTACCTGAAGAAATTGGCCTCTCTCGGCAAACCAGAGTAGTTCTGGCTCAATAACGTTCCGGCATAGGCAGCCGACTCAACTACCTACAGAGCAAGGATTGATGCCGACGTGCACGATGTATGTCCCGATTGTAACCAGGGACCGCACGATATACGTCACCTGTTTAACTGCCCACTCGACTCAGACCCAGATACTTCTGGATGCACCCCATCTTAGTCTCAAAGTTCCTGGATCTGGACACTCAACAGAATCAAGCAGACGAAAGATAGAACACAACAAACTGCTACAACAACAACAACAATTGGGGACTCAAATGAAAGATATTTAAGAGTAGAAAACGAATCGTGTATCCAATTGTGGGACCTAGTGTTTGGGAGACCACCCCACATCCCAAAACACCCCTAAATGGGACTTATTTACTGACCATGGCAATATGGGGCTCAAATGAAAATGTATTTGGGAGTGGAGCACGAAATTGATGACAACTTTTGGGCCCAAATTCCTGGGGGTCCATCCCACCCCCATAACACCCCCCAAATAAGACGTATTTGCTGACCATTGAAATATGGGGCTCAAATAAAAGGTATTTTAGAGTAGAGTATGAATATGATATGTGTTTTCAGGGCCTAGTAACTGAGTGGCCGCCCCAGATGCCAGGTGTTTGCGAGTGGAGCACGAAATAGATACCCACTTTTGGACCCAAATTTCTGGTGGTTTTTCCCACCCACATTACACCCCCCAAATAGGACGTATTTGCTGACCATTGAAATATGGGGCTCAAATAAAAGGTATTTTAGAGTAGAGTATGAATCTGATATGTGTTTTCAGGGCCAATTACTGAGTGGCCGCCCCATTCCTCAAAATCCCCCCACACCGGACTTATTGGCCGACTATGGACATATGGGACTCAAATGAAAGATATTTGGGAGTCAAGCACGAATCCGATATAATCATTCGCGATCAAGTGTCTAGAGGCCGTCTCACCCCTATAACAACCTCCAAATGAGACGATTTTGCTGACCTTGACAATTTGGGCTCAAAGAGAGTAGAGCACGATGTTGATAGTTTTTAAGGGTCCAACCCCAAACCGAACATATTTGCCGTCTATGGGTATAGGGGCTTAAATTAAAGGTAATTGAGAGTAGAAAACGAATTTAATATCCAATTCTGGGGCCAAATGTAAAAGGAATTTGAGAGAAGAGCACGATGTTCATACTGTTTCAGGGCTAAGTGTGTGGGTGGCTGCTCCATTCCCTACATACCACTCAAACTGGACATAGTTGTTAACTATGGCAAAAAGGTGCTCAAATCTAATATCTGTTATATGGCCAAGTGTTTCAGAGACGCCTCACCTTATATACACGCCTTAGTCAGACATATATACCAACCATGGCAATATGTGGCTCAAATGTGGTTTTTGAGAGTAGAGCATGTATCTGATATCAACTTTCGGGACGAAAGGTTTGGCAAGTCCAATCCACTACCAAAACCAAGAGTATAAAGTAGATCTTACATCTAAACTTAAATGGGCGGGCCCTCCCCTTACCTATTTTCAAAAACGCCAGATGTTGGAGATGGGTGAGGCTATTTAAGAAGAGGTTTAAAGTTTCTACTTTTACAGTAACTCAAAAACAAAAATTTGGTTTCCTAATTTAGGTTGAGGTATCTAGGGGGGCCGCCCCACTTTCAAAGCCCGCAAAATGGATTAATACGAGTAGATCAATCATGAAAATATGGGGCTCAAATGAAAAGTATTTAAGAGTAGAGCATGAATCTGATATCTGGTGCTACCAGCCTGGCCCTTATATACCCTCCACCATGGATCGAATTTGTCAAGTTCTTTGGCCCATAGATAAACAAAGGATAATGGATAAAAATTGCTATGCTATTTCAGCTATATGGCTCGATAGGGGCCACACTGGTTTGGCTGTTGGAGATAAAAGTGAAATCCATTATGCAAAATTTCAGCTAAATCGGATAAGAATTGCACCCTCTAGATGCTCAAGAAATCAAGATCCGAGAGCGGTTTATATGGGAGCTATATCAGGTTATGAACTAATTTGAACCATACTTGGCAAAGTTGTTAGAAGTTAATGTAAAGCACCAGGTGAAAAATTTCGGCCATATCGGATATAATTTGCATCCAGTGGAGGCTCAAGAAGACAAGATCTATGATCGGCATATATGAGAGCTATATCAGGTTATGAACCGTTTTGGACCATACATGGCAGAATTGTTGGAAGTTAAAATGAAACATTTGGTGCAAAATTTCAGCCAAATCGGATAAGAATTGCGCCCTCTAGAGGCTCAAGAAGTCAAGATCCGATATCAGTTTTTATGGCAGCTATAACAAAACATATACCGATTTGGCCCACTTACAATCTCAACCGATCTTCACTAATAAGAAATATTTATGCGAAATTTCATGCACCTAGCTTAACTCCTCCGAAAGTTACCGTGCTTTTGGCAGGCATACGGACGGACAAACGAACGGCCAGACAGACGAGCGGACAGACGGGCGGACAGACGGACGGACAGACGGACGGGCGGACAGACGGGCGGACGGACGGACAGACAGACAGACGGATGGACAGACGAACGGACAGACAGACGGTCGAACGGACAGACGGACGGACGGACAGACGGACGGACGGACAGACAGACGGACAGACAGACAGACGGACGGACATGTCTAGACCCCTGGGCCCTGTCCATCTAGTCTTATATATAAAATTCAATTTTTATTTGTTTGTCGGTTTGTTTGTTCCATATAGACTCGAAAACGGCTGAACCGATTACCTTGAAATTTTCACAGATTGTGTAGGTGGGTCTGGAAGGAAACATAGGCTATATAATTTGTTGATATCGGGAGGGGGCGGACCCTCCTCTTTTCCCCAAAACTACTATCCAAAAATAAAAGTGGACCGATCGGGACAATATGAGATTCAAAAGAAAGGTATTCAAGAGTAGAGAACGAATTTCATAATAAAAGTTGGGTCCATGTACATGGGGGGCCGGGACTCAAATGAAAGGTATTCCGGAGTAGATTACGAATATGGTCAGGAAGTAGGAATAGGCTTTATAATTTATTGATAACGGAAAGGGGCGGACCCTCCCCCGTTACCCCAAAAATACCACATAAAATCAAAAGTGGATCGATAACGACAATATGGGTATCAAATGAAAACTATGCGGGAGTAGATAACGTATATGGCATACAAATGTCGAAGTATAGGGAGTCACCTCACCCCCACAAAAACGCCCAAAATGGGTCTCGGCAGAACCGATTTTCTCGAAATTTTCGCATATTGTGTAGGTTGGTCTGGAAGAAAACATGGGCTATGTAATTGTTCGGTATCGGAAGGGGGACGGACCCTCCCCCTTATGCCATAAACACAACCCAAAATCAAAAGTGGACCGATCGGGACAATATAGGTATCAAATGAAAGGTATTGGAGAGTAGAATACGAATTCAAATTTGAGTCTAAGTACCCATCGGGCCGCCCCAACCCCAAAACTCCCCCAAACAGACATATTGGACGTTCATTTCAATATGGAGCTCAAATGAAAGGTTTTCGGGAGTAGATTTCGAATCTGGCATACAAAATCAGATAGAAGTAAAGGGGGTCACGTCACCTTTCAAAAACCTTCCATATCCGAAAGTGGTCCGATGGGCATAAAATGAAAGGTATTGGAGACCGGAAAAGGAATATCGTATTAAAATTTGGGTCCAAGCACACACCGTTCGGACTCGGCTATAAAAAGGAGCCCCCTTATCATTGAGCTTAAACTTGAATCGGGCTGCACTCATTGATATGTAAGAAGTTTGCCCTGTTCCTTAGAGCCATGTTCTCGACATATGGTATTTTTTCTCTGTTTAAGCGTTGCTCTTTTCATAACCTTGTTCAGGATTATATTTTGTGTGTTTTTCCTTAGGCCTTCCGAGTGTGATTATCTTAGATTTATAGAATTTTTTTTTTTCAAGCAAAATATTCAGTCTTTGGTGTGGTTGCCTTGTTGTTGTTTTCTTCGTTCTACACATTCATGGAATTCTGACAAAAATTTCCATACATAAAATAAAGGTTTTGCGCAAAAATAAGGGGTGAACCGAGTACCTTATAGTCGCATGCACACCACAATCTTAGGAGTGTGAGGTATAACCACAAAGTAAGGAATGTTAAAGTTGTTGAAATTCATAGGCCTATAATTTGTTTAGGCCATTCATCGGTTGCACACACACACACACATACATACACACTGTCTCTCATGCATACATGGGAGGTCTTTGGTTCTTTCTTGGCTTCTGTTTATTGTTTGTTTCTACTCATATTTGTTGAGCTTCTGCTATTTGTTTCGGTAAACATACGGACATAGTCATCAATTATGCAAATCCGTAGTAGGAGAATAGCTTGACACACGTGTATTAAGGAGGTTTTGCAAATATTTCGAATTAAACCATTGCATCAAAGTAACAAGGGAAGGGGTTTTTTGTTTTTTAATAATTTTAGATTTCAACATAAAGCAATTAAAAATGCAAATTTAAAGAGTTTTTGGTTATAAGGCTAAGCAAAAATAATAACAAATGGATAATAGACGTGTTTTGGTTTTAAATCCTTTCATGTATAGGGGAAGATGTATTGCTGCTTGCAGAGTAAAATAGCTTAAAGGAGATATAAAAAAAGCTAAGAGTAATGGTTGCCATTTGAAGCATTTAAATATAGTCCTCTGTCTATTTCGATTGAAGAAATAACTCCTATTATAACTTTCTGCCGCTATATAACTTTCTGGGCTCTGGAAGTTTCTGAAAATGCAAATTTGCATCGTTAAAAATGGTTTAACTGTTTCTCAAGATATCCTTCAGCATGATATATAAACTTTCGCATGTGCTCAAAGCAATTGTTAAAGCACTTTTTGAACTCCGATTGAGACACATACAAAACATTGTTTTTTAAAGCTTCAATAGCATTTTCTGGCGACGAAAATTATTGACCACGAAATTTTATCTTAATGTGCGGGAATAAAAAAAAAGTCATTGGTTGCCAAGTCAGGGCTATAGGATGAATGACTAATGCATGACACCCATTGTTAAGTTTAGCAATCGGCTTAGAATTACTTACTGATTCGATTTAGCTGTGTCCGTCTGTCACTTCCAAAAATTCGAAAAACTGATGAAAATCGGCCAAAAAATTAATTTTTCCCTAGGAAAACTTCAAATGACCATATATCCTTAATAATGCCTCGTAGAGCAAAAGAAAGGTTAATTAGTGATCGCCTCCGAAAAATGGATGAAAATCGGCCAAAAAATTAATTTATCCCTAGGAAACTAAGCCTCGTAGATCAAAAGTAAGGTTAATTCGTGATCACCTCCGAAAATTCGGAAAATTGATGAAAATCGGCCAAAAAATTAATATTTCCATAGGAAAACTTAAAATGCTCATATCTCCTTAACTAAGCCTCGTAGAGCAAAAGTAAGGTTAATTCGTGATCACCTCCAAAAATTCGAAAAATTGATGAAAATAGGCCAAAAAATGAATTTTTCCCCAGGAAAACTTAAAATGGCCATATCTCCTTAACTAAGCCTCGTAGAGCAATAGTAAGGTTAATTTGTGATCACTTCCGAAAACTTCAAAAATTTATGAAAATCGGCCAAAAAATTAATTTTTCCCTACGAAAACTTAAGATGGCCATATATCCTCAACTAAGCCTCGTAGAGCAAAAGTAAGGTTAATTTGTGATCACCTCCGAAAATTCGAAAAATGGATGAAAATCGGCCAAAAAATTAATTTTTCCCTAGGAAAATTTAAAATGGCCATATCTTCTTAACTAAGCCTCGTAGAGCAAAATTAAGGTTAATTTGTGATCACCTCCGAAAATTCGAAAAATTGAAGAAAATCGGCCAAAAAATTAATTTTTCCTAGGAAAACTGAGAATGGCCATATCTCCTTAACTAAGCCTCGCAGAGCAAAAGTAAGGTTAATATGTTATCACTTCCAAAAATTCGAAAAATTGATGAAAGTCGGCAAAAAAATTAATTTTTCCTTAGGAAAACTTAAAATGGCCATATCTCCTTAACTAAGCCTCGTAGAGCAAAAGTAAGGTTAATTCGAGATCACCTCCGGAAATTCGAAAAATTGATGAAAATTGGCCAAAAAAATTAACGTTTCCCTAGAAAACTAAAAATGGCCATATCTCCTTAACTAAGCCTCTTAGAGCAAAAGTAAGGTTAATTTGTGATCACCTCCGAAAATTCGAAAAAATTGATGAAAAGCGGCCAAAAAATTAATTTTTTCCTTGGAAAACTTAAAATGGCCATATCTCTTTAACTAAGCCTCGTAGAGCAAAAGTAAGGCTAATTCGTAATCACCTCCTAAAATTCGAAAAATTGATGAAAATCGGACAAAAAATTAATTTTTTCCTAGGAAAACTTAAAATGGCCATATCTCCTTAACTAAGCCTCGTAGAGCAAAAGTAAGGTTAATATGTAATCACCTCCGAAAATTCGAAAAATTGATGAAAATCGGCCAAAAAATTAATTTTTCCCTAGGAAAACTTAAAATGGCCATATCTCCTTAACTCTGATATAGATATAATATGTATATCCGAAACCTGGTTCCATCCTGAAATATCTGACAATTTGTACTCTTTACCGGGATATAAAGTTTTGAGAGCTGATAGGCACTCCCATGCTGGTGGAGTTGCAATATATTTAAAAAACTGTATCCACGGTACTATAAAACTGAAGTCTGAGCAAGGCAACTGTATTGAATACCTCTTTGTTGAAATAACTGGCATTTCTAACTCGTCAATGCTTATTGGATGTGTATATAGGCCCAACAGCAGCACACCGTTTGACATGCTGATATCGTGCCTTGAAAGAATATCATTACGATATAATGATATTGTTATTGCGGGAGATTTTAACAGCAATATTTTAATTGAAACGCAATTTTCTGATGCTATGGAACTTCTTGATCTGGTACCTACTAACCGCTCTGTTCCAACCCATTTTACTAATCGTTCGTCTACTCTTTTGGACATTTTCTTTGTGAACTGTGAGTCAAAGGTTCTTTTATATGACCAAATTGCTGCACCGGCTTTTTCTAAACATGACTTGATATTTCTTGTGTATGACTATCACATAAATCAACAAGACGAGGCAATTACATTCCGTGATTTTAAAAAACTGAACTATAATCTTCTTAATAGCCTTACTGATAATGTCGAATGGGATTCTATATATCAGTTAAATTCTGTGGATGACCAAACAGCATTTTTGCAGCATTATATTAGCTTAATATATAGTCAATGTGTTCCTGAAAAAACCATTACCATAAAAAATCAGCAACCCCCATGGTTTAATGAACAGCTACGTGCACTAATCGATGAAAGAAATATTGCATACAAACGATGGAAACGATACAGAACAACACAACTGCATGAGCGCTTTAAGTGTGCCAGGCGAAATGTTGGGAAAAGCATAAACGAGGCCAAAACGCTATTCTTTCGGAAAAAATTTCTGAATGCTGTTAACAGCAGATCTAAATGGAAGGAAATTCGTAAAATTGGCATAGGAGCGAAAACAAACACCAACTTTCCGCCCAATCTAAACATCAATGAACTGAATGAGCATTTTGTATCTGTTTGCTCTATATGTCCCCATGAAAATATATATGAAAATATGAACACTGTACAAGTGGAAAATCCATTTTCCTTTGGCTGTGTAGACCAAACTGACGTTTTGAACAGCATACTCTCAATAAAATCTGATGCAACTGGAACTGACGGAATAAATCCAAGATTTATCAAAATTATCATGCCAAAATTGCTGCCATATGTAACATATATTTTCAATACTGTTCTGACCAAGTCCACCTTTCCGCATGAATGGAAGCTCGCTAAAATCATACCGACTAGAAAATCGAATAATGAATACCGCCCCATTGCAATCTTACCGTTCTTATCCAAAGCGCTAGAATGCATAATGGCGAATCAAATCGAACAATTCCTGTGCACTCAAAATCTATTATCAGAATGGCAATCTGGTTTTAGAAAAAAGAGAGGTTGCACATCTGTCTTAATAGACGTTGTTGAAAATATTAGACAAAATATGGACAACAAGATGGTATCTTTTCTCCTTCTATTGGATCACAGTAAAGCATTTGATACTGTAAACCATCAAATTCTTGTAGTCAAGCTCTCAAAACTATTTAATTTTTCCCGAACTGCCTGTCAACTGATATCATCGTACCTGTCTCAAAGATCTCAGTCCGTATATTGTAATGATATCTGGTCAAATACGCTTCATGTTCCAAATGGTGTGCCCCAAGGCTCAATCCTGGGCCCATTGTTATTCACCATGTACATTAATGATCTGCCCGATGTACCTTTAACATGTAAGATACAAATGTATGCTGATGACGTTCAACTGTATACCTGCACGAAACTGAATGACTTTCAAACATGTATTTCTAATGTAAATAATGATTTGAATTTAATATATTGTTGGGCTGTTAATAATGCCTTACGTTTAAATCCTACCAAATCTAAGCTGATCATCATACACAAAAGAAGTGTAACAATCCCTGACCAAGTTGAAGTAAAGATTGAGAACACGATTGTAAACCGTGTTCAAGCAGCAACAAACTTGGGTTTAACATTCAACTCTACCTTAACTTGGACGAATCATATAAATGCAGCTGTGGGAAAAGTTCGTGGTATGCTGCGGAATATGTGGGCAGCTCGTCTGTCAACTCCTTTCGAAATTCGTATGCTACTTGCTAAATCTTACTTAATCCCAACTCTTCTATATAATTGTGAATTATTTGCAAGTTGCAGTGCTGATGACAATAGGAAAATCAAAGTTGCCTACAATGATATTGCACGATATGTATACAACAGACCACGGTATGACCACATATCACAATTTGCTTATCAGATTTTTGATCTTTCAGTTGAAAATTTACTAAATGTTAAATGCTTGCAATTACTACATAAGGTTATTTATAACAAAGAACCTGAATATCTTTACAAACACCTACAATTTGCTAGATCAAATTGAGGGCGCAAACTGATTCAACCTAGATTTGAATCTCAAATCACTGAAAGGCAATTTATTGTAAACAGTACTCGTCTCTGGAACACCCTCCCATCATATATACAACTCATAAGCAATGGTATTGAATTCAAAAAGGAGCTACATGATTATTATAAGTAGAAATTGTATGTAGTCTAGTAGTATAAGTTATAATTAAATTATTTATTTATTTTTTTATAAGTTATAGTTTATAATGGAATTAATTGATGAAACTGCACTGTTGTGAACCAGCACAGTAAAATATAAGATATAATCTTGTTGTGCTTGGTGTTAAATAAATGAAATGAAATGAAATAAGCCTCGTAGAGCAAAAGTAAGGTTGATTCGTATTCACCTCCGGTTAATTCGTGATCACTTAACCTAACTTTCCATTTGGGAATTCCATTTGGGTGCTGTCCGATTAAAGTTTAAGCTAATGTCGAGTCTTAACGGCGTGTAGCATAGCAGCACAACTTGGGTAGAGAAGTTTTAACATAGCCAGCATTAGAAAAGATATAACCACCGCTGAAAATTGTTGTTGTTGTAGCAGTTTATTGTTTTCTATCTACCGTCTGCTTGATTTTGTTGAGTATCAAGACCCAGGAACTCTGCGACTAAGATGGGATGCGTCCACAGGGATCTGGGTCTGAGTCGAGTGGGTCTGGCCGGGCAGTTAAACAGGTGACGTGTATCGTGCGGTACCTGGTTACATTCGGGACATACATCTTGCACGACGGCATCAATCCTAGCTCTGTGGGAATTGAGGCGGCTGCATCTGCCGGAACGTAATTGAGCCAGAACTACTCTGGTTTGCCGGGGGAGGTCAATTTTCTCGGGTGCAATGTGTGGCGGTCGTTCTCCAAGGACTATATTAACCCGGTAGCCAATTACCTCATCTGCTACCGTCTCTGCATGAATGTTGTTTAGACCCGCTTGATATGCCGCTTGATCTAGAGGTTCTCTTTTGTAGCGCTGAACCTCACGCTCTAGATCATGTAGATCTACCTTAAGGCTTCTGGGCGGTGGATATCTATCCACAAGATGATGATTTGGATGGTTTCTGCGATAACAGCCCAAAAGGTATTGCTTAGACAGCAGCTTAGACAGTTATGTCTTCGCACTGGTAGGATCTTTGTCTCCTGATGGAGGTGGTCCACATGAGAACTAAGGAGACAGCCCGTCGCAGTTCGGAGGGCGGCATTCTGACAGATCTGAATATTATTCCACTGCGTGTCACAAAGTTGACGAGACCACACTGGCGCTGCATAACTTACCACAGGCCGGCCAACCGGCTTTGTACGTGGTCAACAAGGGTTCTTTGTCTGCACCCCAAGTGCTGCCAGCAAGTGTCTTGAGGACCTTGTTTCTACTTTTGATTTTTTTTTTATCAAATGTGACGCCAAGTATTTTGGGCCACTTGATGGTCGGAATCATTTCTCCATCGACCATCGCAGTCAGGTCAGTATTCACCTCAGGCGTATTTGTAGTGAACAATGTGGCTGAAGATTTGGTGGCGGATAGTTTCTTGCGGCGAAATATGAGGCAAGCTCATATTTCATACCTCATAGTTGAGGTAGACGTTCAACCTATCGCAGATGTCATCAATGGGTGGGGGCCTGATGCCATGATCGTACAATCGTCTGCATATGATACAATCTCTATGCCGTCTGGAGGGGGTGGAATGGAGGATAGGTAGAGGTTAAACAATGCCGGAGATATCACCCCACCTTGGGGAACTCCCTGTTCACTCTACGGTGTTTCGACTACTTATCCCTAAATTCCACAAATGACTGGCGACCACACAGATAATTCGCGACCCATCGTTTCAGACCTGGCTGGAGGGACGTGTTGGCAATGTCCTCAAATAGCCATGCCAAATGGCTAACCGTGTTGAATGCCTTCGATCAGCCTGGGATGATTAAAGCCACGGCAAATGTGTGCGGTGATGGCATGCAAAGCTGTTGTTGTGCTGTGCAGTCTTCGAATTCCATGTTGATGCTGGGCGAATGGAAATTTTACTACGAGGCTCGGGAGGAATAATGCCTCAAGCGTCTTTGCCACTTGTGAGAGAAGGGAGATCGGTCTGTACGACTCCCCCAAACTCGGGTCTTTTTTAGGCTTCAGTGGCGGGATCACTCTGCCCATTTTTCAGACATCGGGAACTATAAGAGTGTTCAATGACAGGTTGAGGACAGTGATAAGGTACTCAACTCCAGGTGAATCCAGATTCTTCAACATCAATGTAGAGATTCCGTCGGGGCCCAACGCCTTGGATGATTTGGCGCCACGGATGATATTCGTAACTTCGGCCACGGTAAATTGTGATGGCTGTTCATCGGCTCGGAGACCACGAATATGGCGAATGGCTCTCCTCCTTGCCCTGTCTCTCTAGGGATGCACAAAAAATTGACGGTTGAACAACCTGGCGCATCTCTTCGGCTCAGTCACGGTTATTTCGCCAAAAGTGACTGAGGTCCTGTCATCCCGTCTACCGGGGTTCCAGAGTGACTTAACAGTAGACCACAGTTTGCCTACACCGGTGCCTAAGTTACATTGCTGCATTGCATTGCTGAAAATTGTCTGATGTTCACGCCGGTATTCGAACCCTGGCGTTCGGCTTCATAGGGGGACTTACTTACACCTGCACCACGGTGGCCTCCTAACTTTGCACATTTACTTTCTATTAGTGCAGGTCAGATGGGATCGGTTATGGGCCAAATCGAACCATGTTTTAATATGGGTGCCGTATAAACCATATTCCCGATATGACTTCTTGAGCCTCTAGAAGGTGCTTTCACTTTTTGTTTTGGCTTTCTTTCAGTGCTGTTTGTTTATCATCAACCTTAAAGCGTTTTTTTTTTTCATTGCCTTATGCTCACGTTTAAGACCTTTTTTCAAATTATAATTTAATTTTTTAAAATTTCATGAAATTTAAGGAATTAAATAACAAGACCTACGTTGGGTTCCTTCATGTATTTATTCGCTCAAAAATTCTTTCTCATATGTAAGCGTTATTACCTTAAACACAAGTCTTTAACGGTGGCAGTCGTCTCTGGGATACCACTTTTGTCTCCCTTCACTAACCCATTGATGACAAATGTGCCACGTACACTGAATTTTGTTACAAATATGTATTTAGATATTCCTTTTTGCATGCTCTAGAGGGAGGCGTCATCTGCGTATGCGAACAGCACCATTCCCACATTATTTGCGCATCACAGAGACGGCAAACACGCTCAACATGTCGTATCATCATATCCTGCATAATGACAAAGAAAATGCGAGCTGAATTGAAAATTCGCCATACCAGCGATATTCGTATGCCACAGCAATTTTAAGGTAGGGTGGATGGAGGTTGGCATCAAAAATCATATCCTCCCCCTATTACAAACACTTACGCACATATGGCATGGAATATTTCAATTAGCTGTTAACAGGATGGAGGAAATTTGAAATTCACCTTCGCTAAGAGGTTTGATGTTTGAGGCTTTAAGGTGTTGATACGCCTATAAGCAATGTCAGCTGCGTTGTTGACTTTGTCACAGTTCTTAGATAGGAAATCCCTTAAATGCAAGTAGTAGGTGGGAGTAAATGCATCTCAGAGGGTTAATATAAATCAAAATGTAATAGAACGAACAGTTATTGGAAGTTAAAAGCTGTTCTTAGTAATCACAGTCTTGCCAACGATACAGACGGCTTCTTCCCTCTACCCTATAGTGAGTGAGGAAACACTAGAACTACTTATGGAAAAAATTTCCGGAAAATCCTTCCAAAGAATAACGTGGCACCGGCAGGGGTTTTCAATGCATTTGTCGGGGATTGCTGAGGAAGTTGTATCTATACCAAGAAATGTTTGGGCGACCGAATAATGTTTCATCAGTCCAATTAAGAGCTGTATCCGATACACTGGCTCCCTGGCTTATATGTATCGACAAAAATTAATTTTCATTCAAATCAGTACCAAACGAAGATTTTTCTCCATATTAGTCATTCATTCTAAAGAATAGTGAGATGTTGATGCCACCAATGTTAGGGCCAAAATTTCTAGATATAGGCTATCTCACCAACAGCAAACCTTCAGAAGGGGAAAGTCGGCAGAAACAGCTTTGCTTGAGCGTCTAAAGGGGCTACTACTTATCCAATTTGTCAAAAAATGTACACGGTGTGTTTTAATTTGATTTCCAACAACTATAGCAGGTATGATACAAATCAGTTAATGGCCTGATATAGCTGCCTTTAAACCGAACTCCTAATTGGATTTCTTGAGCCCCTAGAGGGCGCATCTGTTATTATACCCTACACCACTACTGTGGTATAGGGTAGTATAACTTAGTGAATTAGTTTGTAACACCTAAAAGGAAGAGAGATAGACCCATTGATAAGTATACCGATCGACTCAGAATCACTTTCTGATTCGAGTTATTGGGTTGCCCAAAAAGTAATTGCGGATTTTTTAAAAGAAAGTAAATGCATTTTTAATAATACTTAGAATGAACTTTAATCAAATATACTTTTTTTACACTTTTTTTCTAAATCAAGCTAAAAGTAACTGCTGATAACTGACAGAAGAAAGAATGCAATTACAGAGTCACAAGCTGTGAAAAAATTTGTCAACGCCGACTATATGAAAAATCCGCAATTACTTTTTGGGCAACCAATAGCTATGTCTCTCTGTCTGTCTGTCCGTCCGTCCGTCTGTCCGTCCGTCCGTCTGTCTGTCTGTCCATGTTAATTTGTGTACAAACTACAGGTCGCAATTTTCATCCGATCGTCTTCAAATTTGGTATGGGCATGTTTTTCGGACAAGAGACGAAGCCTATTGAAATTGGAAAAAATCGGTTCAGATTTGGATATAGCTCCCATATATATGTTCTTCCGATTTGCAGTAATACTGCAATAAAATGGTCACTTGTTAACCGATGCTATCGAAATTTGGCAGGAAGTATTTTCTTATGACTGTAGCGTGTCACCCTATGTCTGATTAGAGAAGAGCGACATCTGGGTTTGAACCGTCTGTGTTTTTTTATGGCAGCTGGTGAATGCAACCCTGCGTTACCAGCATATGTTACCTCCACATACAAATGTAACTACTACAATGAAAATCGAGGAAACCATATGTTATTTGTTTTTGCGATTTTGGAAAACAAAATTTTATGATGGTTCCTCGGTGGACATGATGGCTTGGGGGAACCATGATGGACAGTAAAGGGAAGATGACTAGTTCTTTTTGGATGGAGCCGTGCAAGGAGTAAGAGGTGGTGTACAGAAGAGTGTTGAAAGTGGTGTTTTCAAAAAGAAAGAAAGTCTTTTTGGTTTTGGATTCGGCAGAGAAAAGGAGGCGGAACTGGCTTTTACCCAACAACAAAGAAAAAGACCAAATTCAAAGTTTTAAAGTGATTTATTGAACTTTCAGCACATTTGCTGAAAGAGGAAAAAAATTAACTATAAATTATTGAGAAGTTTTAAAAGCTGTAACAAAATAAATGAAAATAAATACAAATTAAAAACTAAAGAGCTGAAAAAGAAGATTATGAAAAAAAGGTGATTAAAATAAATCGAACTGAAAGTTATTAAAAGCTGAAAAAGAAAATCTATGAAAACTCTGGAAAAAAAAGAAATGTTATCAAATTAAATAAAAAGGAACCTGAAAAGGGAAAAGTTTCGAAACAAAGCCAAAGAACCTGAAAAAAAAGGAAAATACCAATGTAATAATAAAAGACCTAAAAAAAAAAAAAAAAAAAAAACTAAAAACTAAATCAAAGTCAATAGTTAAAAATCCTAAACTTGAAAATCAAAGACAATAGACACCACTAAAGTTGATCACAAAATAACAAAAAGCCAAACGCGAAAACATAAAGCTACACCTCCACCTCCTCTGTCCATCGTGGGAAGCTCTATATCAAAAGCACTGGTCAGCCGACAGTGCTGCAGGTACCCTTTTCCTCACGAACACTATTGCGGGACGTATACGTGAACTCAGACGGACGGACAGGACCTTGACACACATATTTCCTACGAATAAAAAGAAGGTTAATTGTTAATAAAGCGGCTAGGCAGGCAAACACCAGACACTTACCTTTCTATTAGTAACACAGCGCTAGAATAAATAGGCGCTGTCCTCAGCTGTTAGGTCGAGCTCAACCTAGGGCCAGGGGGTAAAGATTCTAGACCTTTTGGGCGGAAAGGAGCCCTTACTGTTGTTGGTGTTCGCTTTGCGAACTTAGGCCTTTAAAAAAAAAATAAACATATAAGACATAAAAAAAAGCCAAAGCTTTTATTTACGGGAAATACAATACAGCCGGAATACACATACTTACCACGACCAGACGGACGGACAGACAAGAGGAAAGCGTGGGCACTGCTCAGCCGCTCCAGCACTGACTCCAGTTAGGAGAGACGACCCTGAAGGAAGGCCAGACACCAAGAGAAGACCCAATACACCTGTGGAGGAAGGAGAATTTTATTACTATTTTTCTCTTTGAAGGAGAGGAGTTTATATAAACGAAGTTTTTTTAATTGCCACTATACAATTCCTTGTTTTGTTTTCTTTGCTTTTTTTTTTTTTTGTTTGATTGAACTTTGTCTGGCAATGAATTTTGGATTCGGCTGAATAAATACATACCGTTTATAACGTTTGAAATGAAATTCGCCTTTGCCTAGTTTTCATTTCACAATGGAGGAGTAGTTATCTAAGGTAAGAAGGGGGTAGTGCACCAAGCTGTAAGGGGGGATAAGGGAGACCGATTCTGGGGTATCCAAAACGGTTGGACAACGGATACCATGGTTGGGGTGGGCCGTCCAGGGCACTGTAGGATGTCTCAGTGCCCCCTGAAGAGCGAATCCATAGCGGAAGGTGCGAGTAAGAAGGCGAAAGACATGCCTGCCTTAACATAAGTGGGACCCTGTGTTTTTCATTTACATCCAGAGCTGGTTTGAAATTTGAATTTTTTTTTGTCACCTGTCTCTGGACATGGTGTGTTGGCAAGAACCGCGCCCCAGACTGAGCCACAGCCGGAGCTCTAACGCCAACAGCCAGCGCTCGCCAGCACACTATGTCCCCTTTCTCCGCTGAGACAGTTCGGACCCTCCGGGGTCCACGACAAGAATGGCGCCCGCAACATGGGGCCCGAGTTATCGGGTTGACCGCATCATTTTATCGCCACAGCCAGCAACTGATCGGATTTCGGTTACCGGATTGAGTCCCGATCGTAAGTTTTCAAAAGCTTGGATCGCGTGCCAAACTGGTGGTGACTGGAAGCTGGTTAGATGCAGGTTGTGGCACGGTGTTTTACTAATCTTTAACTCCCGTAAGTCACGAAGCTTAAGGATTTTGGTATCCGCATTTCGTTTGCGACGGGCCTGAGGAGAGAAGGAGATGCCATTATATACAATAGTTAACTGCAATAGCCCAAATTACTTTTGCTTACCTGTCCGTCCGCTTAATACAATCATACCCATGAGCCAAAGCACATGAGACGTTGTTGGGTTTATCTTTATGTGTTCAACAACAGCCGTGTGGTTATGTCCGTAGGTAGCAAACGTAATACCAATATACTACAGCATCTCAGGGTCATACAATACATTACGGCAGAGAAGGCAGTTTCCGGATACGTTTGGAGAAGTCCTATTTGGAAACTTAGAATGCTTCGCTTATCCGCTTGGATTTGCTCTTCTCTCACTTGTTCCCCACCTTATGTTAGGATATATGCACTACCCTTTCTACCTGGTTTGTGAATTTTGGATTTCATACCTGCAAGAAAGAAGAAAAAACGTAGAGTTAATATATTTTGAAGATTTGTTGGGCTGAAGTATTTTGTTCTTCTTATTTTTGAATTTTCAATAGATTAGTAAGGATTATAGGTTATAGTTAGATTTAATGGTTAATACAAGGGCAAATAGTTACTCTGGTGAAGTTTCTGGTCCAACCACATCGGCTATGGCAACGACAACAACAACCACAGTAACTAGCCTGGCGACAGCCATCGTCACCACAACAGCAACCACAGCAATATCTATGGCCACAACAACGGCAACAGTCACACCTATGATGGTCACGTCGGCGGTTTCCAGTCCGGCTTTGTCCGTATCGGACATGTCGGACGTACGTATAACCCCAGACACGCCGGAATTCAGCAGTTTGACAGCTCAGACGGTACAGAGAGAGCGAAGGGAGAACCGGGAGGCGAATAATATACGCCAAGCGCTTTACCAAGCTCCACGAGAAGGAGGTTCCCTAAATGCGGTAATAGATTCGGCGATTGGTGTGGGACAGTTGGAGCTAATCAGGTTGCTCGATGAGAAGTTGAGGCAACTGGTACCCCAGCTTGTGCAACAGAGCTTGAACAACTTAAATATTGCAAAGAACCCAACAGTCCCAGAGACAGCAAACACACAACCAGCTCCACCGCCCACGGCAGGAAGCCAGCTGATGCCGCCATCTGGTCCATATCCGAGAGGCCACGAATACCGAGAGCCAGCAATGAATCAGGACTCAAACTTTTCAGCCGAAGAAGCACCGCAGAGACCACAGAATGGGTTGCCATCCCCTCACCAACCGACGGAACAGTACCACCATCTAGGCAACCAGTACACCAATCTCCCGAATGCTACAAACGCATCAGCACCGCCTTATCAGCCAATGTACCCGCAGGCGAGGCTAACTCCAAATCGCCAGTATATGAGGAAGATAGACGTGGAGAAGTGGCGGGTTAAGTTCGATGGCACATCCAGGTCGATAAGCGCCGAAGACTTCATTTTTCGCTTAGAACAGCTTCGGGAGGATTACCAGTGTGAGTGGGATGAAGTTCTGGTGAAGTTCCCACAGCTCTTAGAGGGACCGGCGGAGGAGTGGTATTGGATGCAGAGAAGATTGGGGTACACGCGCAGCTATCCAGAGTTGAAGCAGGCATTCCTGGCCCAGTTTCGCAAGTTCGAGAGTGACTTCGACATCCAAAGGAAGATGATGGACCGAAGACAAGGGTCACATGAGTCATTCGAGGACTTTTGCAATGCCATGCTGCGCCTTCGGCATCAGCAACGCGAGCCCATGAACGAGCAGATGATGGTTGAGATGATGAAGGGCAATTTAAAACAGGCAATGGCAGCCTTAGTCTTCCCAATAAAGATGTATGGGCTGCAGCACTTCAGGGAAGAGTGCAAGAAAGCCGAGTTATTGCTGGTTAACCAACGGCAGTTCGCTCAAGCACACCGTCAGCAATTTGCTCCTAGGGTAAATGAGCTTGAGTATGAACAAGAAGAGCCGGAACTAGATGTAGAAGCCATCAGTAGACAGTCCAGTTGCGTCTGCTGGAACTGTCGCGAAAAAGGCCATGGTTTTATGGACTGCCCATCTACCACGAGGAAGCTGTTTTGCTATGGCTGCGGAAGGGAGAACGTGGTGAAACCAAAATGTCCGCGATGTCAGGGAAACCGACAAGCGGGCCCGACAGAGGGGGAAACGCGCCCGAAACCAGTGCACCCCCAGTAGAGGCCGATCAGGTGGAGCAGGATTCCACTAGAATAACTATTTTAGAGAATAAGGTTAGGTTTAGTAATGAATTAAGGAATGGATTAGAAAATGAATTAAAGAATGAAATAAAATTAAAAAAGATAAGGCCTTGGCACATGCGAATGGAGGAGTATAATCAAGCTAGAGCTAGAATATTTAATGAAGTTAATGAAGTAGATGAATTGAACAAATATAATGGGAAAAATGAATTGTACGATAGAAGTGTATTACATAATGTTTTAGGTATAGGTAAGGTAAGTCCACTGATCTCTACGGAATCGGAACATGCCCTAAACAACCCAAAGAGACACTTACGAATCAAGAGAGCTAGAGAGCGGTATAAGTCGAGAAGGAAACTCAGGCAGGAGATAGCCTCATCTACCTTATATGAGGGAGAAGACACTCGTCTTTACTTGCGAGTGAAAATTGGAAATGAAGAGGTCGAGGGGTTATTAGACAGTGGCGCAACAGTCACCGTCTTAGGCAGAGGCTGTCTAGAGTTAGTTGAGAGGGCGCAGATACCGATTTTCAAGTTTTCAGCACAAGTCGGCACAGCGGACGAGACACCTCACAGGGTTGTAGGACGTATTCGAGCCCCGGTAAAACTTGGCAAGATGGAAAGTGAGGTAACCTTTTTCTTAGTCCCCACTTTAAGTAAAGCACTATACCTTGGGGTCGATTTCATGAAACGTTATAAATTGCTAGCCAGTGTTGAAAGTTTGTCGTTGGAGGACGAGGCAGAAGATGACCCTATTGACCCATCCCAGCACCGATTGGACAGTGATCAGAAGGGTAGATTAGACGAGGTCATATCTCAATTTCCGTCTTTCGAGATAAGGGGATTGGGCAAGACATCCTTACAGACACACACTATTGACACGGCAGATGCAATACCAGTAAAGCAACGACATTACCCTGTATCCCCAGCAGTGCAAAGCCTAATGTATGCAGAGCTGGATAGGATGCTTGACATGAAGGTCATTGAGCCCAGTGAGAGCCCTTGGAATAACCCAGTGACATTAGTCCGGAAAGGCACAAAAAATAGGTTATGCCTGGATGCTCGAAAGCTCAATGCCCTTACTGTCAAGGATGCTTATCCGCTCCCAAACATTGAGGGCCTTCTTAGCCGGCTAGGGGATACGCATTTCATCTCGAGTGTGGATCTGAAAGATGCTTTCTGGCAGATACCACTAGAGATGAAAAGCAGGGAGAAAACGGCCTTTACTGTACCAGGAAGACCCTTATACCAGTTCACCGTAATGCCCTTTGGGTTGTGCAACGCAGCCCAAAGAATGTGCCGGTTAATGGATAAGGTGATTCCTGCGCATCTCCGTGAAAGAGTGTTTGTTTATTTGGATGACTTGCTCATAGTGGCCCCAGATTTTGAGACACATCTCGACCTTTTGGGACAAGTGGCAAAGGCCTTGAAAGCGGCGGGTCTAACGATTAATGTGGCAAAGTCAAAGTTTTGTTTTAAAGAGCTACGATACCTCGGGTATATAGTTGGCGAGGGAAAAGTAAAGCCTGATCCTAGCAAAGTTTCTGCGATAGTGGAATACGAATACCCAAAGAATGTCAAACAAGTTAGGCGTTTCACAGGTATGACAGGCTGGTATCGCCGTTTTATTGCCGATTATGCGACCATCGCGGCACCTATTTTTGCGACATTGAAGAAAGGCCGCGGCTTTGAGTTTGGTGAGGAAGCCAAAATTGGGTTCAAACGGCTAAAGGAGGCATTAACCCGTAGTCCAGTCTTAAGACACCCTGATTTCCGGAAACATTTTTACATCCAGTGTGATGCATCCGACGTTGGCATTGGGGGTGTTCTATTTCAAAAAGACGACGAAGGAGGCGAGCATCCCATAGCGTTCATGTCGCAGAAGTTGTCCCCAGCGCAGAAAAATTACTCCGTCACCGAAAGGGAATGCCTAGCCGTGGTGATGGCAATAAAAAAGTTTCGCCCTTATATAGAGTTGATGCCGTTTACGGTCATCACAGATCATTCATCACTCAAGTGGTTGATGGGCAACAAAGAGCTGAGCGGTCGTCTGGCAAGATGGAGTCTTTTACTGCAGGGACACAACTTCGAAATAGAACACCGCCGGGGTAGTCAAAACGTGGTACCAGACGCGCTTTCGCGATATAACCTTGATGAATTGGAATTGCCATCCTTTAGCTTAGTAGACCTCAATGCGGCTGAGTTCAAGGAAGAGGAGTACCTTGAGAAGATCAAAGCCGTGGAGGCTAACCAGAATGATTTGCCAGATTTGAGAGTCATAGATGGCTTTCTGTACAAACGAACGATACCAGTGACTGTCGATCTGCCTTGCGAGGATTCAGTGTGGAAGTTATGGGTACCGGCATCGCTCACCGCGTCTGCCATAGAAAGAGCGCATTGCCCTAGTACAGCGGCTCATGGTGGCTTCCACAAGACGCTTCGTAGATTAAAGGAATATTATTACTGGCCTCATATGAGTGCACAGGTTAGACTTTTCGTCCAGAAGTGCCAAGTTTGTAAAGAAGCTAAGCCGAACAATCAGCCAATGCGTCAGCCGATGGAGTCAATGGTAGAAATCAGTCGTCCTTTTCAAAAGCTATACATAGATTTTTTAGGTCCTTATGTACGCTCTAAGGCAGGAAACTGCTACATTTTTATTGTCTTAGACCACCTGACCAAATATGTGTTATTGAAACCAATGGGAAAGGCAACCGCTCGAAATGTTATTAGATTTCTTGAGCAAGAAGTTTTCCACAAATTTGGTGTGCCCGAAACTATTTTATCCGACAATGGAAAACAATTTACTGGGAAAGATTTCGCGGCGTTTATGGAGGCTTACGGCGTAAGCCATATGAAAACGGGACTCTATTCACCTCAAGCTAACGCATCAGAACGCGTTAATCAATCTATATTGGCGGCGATTCGCTCTTATTTACAGGAGGATCAAAGGGATTGGGACCAAAACTTGTCCGCAATTGAGTGCGCATTACGGTCATCGGTGCACTCTTCAGTAGGCATGACACCTTATTTCGCTCTTTTTGGCACCAATATGATTACTCACGGCAGCGTTTATAGGCTGGCTAGACAATTAGACTCTTTGAAAGACCCAGAGTTTAATGCTTTACCAAAGTCGAACCATTTGGAATTAGTGAGGGAAGAGGTCAGAAAAAGGTTACAGAAGAGTTACCGCGATAGGGCTAGCAAATACAACATTCGTGCCCGAAGAGTCAGGTTTTTCCCAGGTCAAGAGGTCTATCGACGTAACCATCAATTGAGCGATTTCGGAAAGAATATAAACGCGAAGCTCAACAAGAAGTACATTAAGTGTCGGATTGTTAAGGCAGTCGGAAAATGCTTATATGAAATTGAAGACCTAAAAGGGAAATCAGTGGGCGTCTACCATGCTAAAGACCTAAAGCAGTAAATATCTTCTAGCTACAAATGTGTCCGAGAAAGCAAATTGCAAATTTTACCCATGGACATTCCACTAAGGAACGGGGGCAGACTTCTCACATATCAGTGAGTGTAGTCCGTTTCAAGTTTAAAACTCGATGATAAGAGGCCTTTTTTTTTTTGTATAGTCGAGTCTGAACGGCGTGCCGCAGTGCGACACCCCTTTAAAGAGAAGTTTAACATAGTATAGTACCTTACAAATGTAGGCCGCGGCGCTCCGATAAAAAGTTAATAAAAATTGAAATCAGTGACTTACCGTTTTAGTTATAAGTTGGATTCCATCACATGGGTCCAAGGTCAATAGGTTTAAGCCATTAGTGTAGGAAGCTATAGGATAAACGAAAAATGAATTAGAATTTGAATTATCTTTTAATTTTAGATTTAAGGATACTTAGCTTTAGTTTTGGCAGGCACGCAGTTTCTGGATTAAGCCTAGATTTTTTTTGTTCGCCTTGGGCGGCAGTTTAGGCGGAACCGTCTATAGATGGTCATTTGAATTGCTTCCATAAAATTCCTTGCAAGTTACATCCCATGGTCAACAGGCGGTGAAGGACGTGTGTGTGGGTACGATGAGTAAATGGACCTAGAGAATTGGAACTTTATACTTACCTTATACTTACCTGAATTATCCGTCGGGGACTGAGAGCGACGAAACTCGTGGTCTTACGCAGTCGCGAGTGCGGGGCCGCCAGGAGTGTTCCAGTAGTGTAATGTGCACAGGGGTTAGAACGAGGTAGTGCCATTTCTCTCTGCCTATCTGGGGTGCCTCGACCGCCGGAGAGCTCGCTGTCAACCTCGCAGTGGGTGACCCGTCTTTCTATCACTATGGCATCTTGGACATGGAGCGCGAGTTGCGGCGGAAGGCGTTTTGTCCGGACGAGAGATTGTCATCTTTCGATGCCGGCCCCAGGAGATCACTCAACCACGGTAGAGCCTCTTGACGACCTCGGTGTATGTCGGGCCGACCCGTCTTTCTATCGCTATGGCATCTTGGACATGGAGCGAGGGATGCCGTGGTGAGTGCAAGTAGGGGGCTGAGAGGAGTAATAAAGAATACGCCGTGGCGTATTATTTATTTGACACTTACCAGTTCATCTGCCCTGGGCACATTATGTCGCTGGTCCACGTCTGGTATGGTCCGTGCTCTCAAGCTAGGCGGCCGATGTGAGTTTGGTGTCGCTGTGGCACCTGGAAAGAGAACCAAAAGGAGGTTGATTAGTCAAATTGCATTGTTTTTTTTTTTGCTTAAGTTGTTATTATTTTAAGATTTTCTTTTGGTTTGAAATTTTCAATTTTATTCAAAAATTTTTTGTTTTATTTTTGAAATTTTTAATTTTGGGAAATTTTTTTTTGCATAGAAATTTTTTTTTTTTTTTCTTTTAACTTTGGAAATTTCATAATTTGTTTTAGATTTTTTTTTTTGTTATTTAAAATTTTTCTAAGTCATTTCACATTGACTTCATTTAAACATTGTAGCGTTGGTTTCGACGATTTCCTTTGGTATATTTATTTTTATTGTTTTTATGTCATGAACTTTTAATTTTCCTTTTTCATTTCTTTTAATTTTTTTTTTGGTATTAGCGCAATTTTTTTTTTTTATAAATTTTAGTTTTTCTCTTCAATGTTGAGTCCTTATTTTGATTTGACATTAACTTTCTCACAACACTTTCACTTTGCGTTCATTGAACTTATAAATCATTCACAATATTTCAGTTTTTTCGTTTTCACATTTTCATTTTGGGTTCTTTCGATCTTTTTTTTGAACCACAAGGAGAAGAGAGCTTCAACACTTGTTCTGTTTGCATTACATTCGTCACATGACACGCACACATTTTCCGCAATTACCTATGTTAGCTTCTCCTACTTCACTTTTTTGTGCAGAGTAACTTGTATTGGCACTCAGTTTGTTTTTAGCACCCCCCACCTCCATTCATGATTTGAGTGGTTTACACATTATGGTAGGGGTACCGTAAAGTCATACGATATCATACGCATTTAAAATCACAAACACTTGCACATCAAAATGAACCGTTTTTTTTTTGAAACCACGTTGGTTTGAGTTTTTGGTAGGTTACGGTTTGCAGAACCGCACGTAATTGCACTTTACATGACTATTTAATTTCATTTATTTTTATTTTCTGCCAATTTTTACCTTTTTGTGTCGGAATTTCAGTTTTTCCCACCTTTTTTATTAATTCTTTGACCGGCATTATTTGCTAACCGGTGTCTGTAGTTTCATTCACACACATATAGCACCATGAAACAATTTTAATATTAAGGTTCACTTTTCGTTGAAATTTTTAATTTTCTGCAGGGCCAACACTTAATTTTATGTTAATTTTTTATTATTTGCATTGCAATTTTTTTTTTTTTTTTTTTTTTTTTAAGTTTTGTTGGCAAATGGTTTTTACATTAATTATCATTGTAATTTGTCCATTCATTTTTTTTTTTTTATACACACACACACACGCACACACACCGAAATAGACCGCAACTTATAGAGATTTTGTTACACGCACTGTAAATTTTAATTACACACAGCACTTTCATTTTTTTTTCATTTCCAATAATTTTTTTACACTTTACTTACCTTTTATTTAAATATTTTTTTTTGCGTATTTTATTCCGTCCGTCCGCTTCATAAATATCCAGTTAGTTTAATCAAGGTATATTTAATGAAGGTATAACTGGTTAATCGAGTACCGGGTTGGTACTACTCGACTCAAGGTATACTTATAGGTCAAGGTACATTTATTGGAGAAGAATTACTTTTTTCTTAAGGGGGCTACACCCACTGAGATAGGTTTGACTAATGCTACGTTCACACGTTATGTTATTATATACATGACAAAAGGTTGTTTTTCCCTCCCATCCTATGACGGTGACGTCTAAAGGATGATTGGGTTTGTAGCGTGTCACCCTATGTCTGATTAGAGAAGAGCGACATCTGGGTTTGAACCGTCTGTGTTTTTTTATGGCAGCTGGTGAATGCAACCCTGCGTTACCAGCATATGTTACCTCCACATACAAATGTAACTACTACAATGAAAATCGAGGAAACCATATGTTATTTGTTTTTGCGATTTTGGAAAACAAAATTTTATGATGGTTCCTCGGTGGACATGATGGCTTGGGGGAACCATGATGGACAGTAAAGGGAAGATGACTAGTTCTTTTTGGATGGAGCCGTGCAAGGAGTAAGAGGTGGTGTACAGAAGAGTGTTGAAAGTGGTGTTTTCAAAAAGAAAGAAAGTCTTTTTGGTTTTGGATTCGGCAGAGAAAAGGAGGCGGAACTGGCTTTTACCCAACAACAAAGAAAAAGACCAAATTCAAAGTTTTAAAGTGATTTATTGAACTTTCAGCACATTTGCTGAAAGAGGAAAAAAATTAACTATAAATTATTGAGAAGTTTTAAAAGCTGTAACAAAATAAATGAAAATAAATACAAATTAAAAACTAAAGAGCTGAAAAAGAAGATTATGAAAAAAAGGTGATTAAAATAAATCGAACTGAAAGTTATTAAAAGCTGAAAAAGAAAATCTATGAAAACTCTGGAAAAAAAAGAAATGTTATCAAATTAAATAAAAAGGAACCTGAAAAGGGAAAAGTTTCGAAACAAAGCCAAAGAACCTGAAAAAAAAGGAAAATACCAATGTAATAATAAAAGACCTAAAAAAAAAAAAAACTAAAAACTAAATCAAAGTCAATAGTTAAAAATCCTAAACTTGAAAATCAAAGACAATAGACACCACTAAAGTTGATCACAAAATAACAAAAAGCCAAACGCGAAAACATAAAGCTACACCTCCACCTCCTTTGTCCATCGTGGGAAGCTCTATATCAAAAGCACTGGTCAGCCGACAGTGCTGCAGGTACCCTTTTCCTCACGAACACTATTGCGGGACGTATACGTGAACTCAGACGGACGGACAGGACCTTGACACACATATTTCCTACGAATAAAAAGAAGGTTAATTGTTAATAAAGCGGCTAGGCAGGCAAACACCAGACACTTACCTTTCTATTAGTAACACAGCGCTAGAATAAATAGGCGCTGTCCTCAGCTGTTAGGTCGAGCTCAACCTAGGGCCAGGGGGTAAAGATTCTAGACCTTTTGGGCGGAAAGGAGCCCTTACTGTTGTTGGTGTTCGCTTTGCGAACTTAGGCCTTTAAAAAAAAAATAAACATATAAGACATAAAAAAAAGCCAAAGCTTTTATTTACGGGAAATACAATACAGCCGGAATACACATACTTACCACGACCAGACGGACGGACAGACAAGAGGAAAGCGTGGGCACTGCTCAGCCGCTCCAGCACTGACTCCAGTTAGGAGAGACGACCCTGAAGGAAGGCCAGACACCAAGAGAAGACCCAATACACCTGTGGAGGAAGGAGAATTTTATTACTATTTTTCTCTTTGAAGGAGAGGAGTTTATATAAACGAAGTTTTTTTAATTGCCACTATACAATTCCTTGTTTTGTTTTCTTTGCTTTTTTTTTTTTTGTTTGATTGAACTTTGTCTGGCAATGAATTTTGGATTCGGCTGAATAAATACATACCGTTTATAACGTTTGAAATGAAATTCGCCTTTGCCTAGTTTTCATTTCACAATGGAGGAGTAGTTATCTAAGGTAAGAAGGGGGTAGTGCACCAAGCTGTAAGGGGGGATAAGGGAGACCGATTCTGGGGTATCCAAAACGGTTGGACAACGGATACCATGGTTGGGGTGGGCCGTCCAGGGCACTGTAGGATGTCTCAGTGCCCCCTGAAGAGCGAATCCATAGCGGAAGGTGCGAGTAAGAAGGCGAAAGACATGCCTGCCTTAACATAAGTGGGACCCTGTGTTTTTCATTTACATCCAGAGCTGGTTTGAAATTTGAATTTTTTTTTGTCACCTGTCTCTGGACATGGTGTGTTGGCAAGAACCGCGCCCCAGACTGAGCCACAGCCGGAGCTCTAACGCCAACAGCCAGCGCTCGCCAGCACACTATGTCCCCTTTCTCCGCTGAGACAGTTCGGACCCTCCGGGGTCCACGACATGACTCATGACTATACAGGTGAATTTCATAGCAATCGGCTCAGATTTGGATATAGCTCCCATATATATGTTCGTCCGATTTGCAGTAATTCTGCAGTAAAATGGTCACTTGTTAACCGATGCTCTCGAAATTTGGCAGGAAGGATTTTCTTATGTTTCCCGATATCACAGGTAATTTTCATAAAATCGGTTCAGATTTGGATATAGCTCCCATATATACGATCGTCCGATTTGCAGTAATACTGCAAAAAAATGGTCATTTGTTGACCGATGCTCTCGAAATTTGGCAGGAAGTATTTTCTTATGACTCCCGACATCACAGGTAATTTTTATAGAAATCGGTTCAGATTTGGATATAGCATATGTTCGTCCGATTTGCAGTAATACTGCAATAAAATGGTCACTTGTTAACAGATTTTCTCGAAATTTGACGGGAAGGAAATTCTGATGACTTTCCACATTACTGGTGAATTTCGTAGAAATCGGTTCAGATTTGGATATAGCTCCCGTATATATGTTCGTCCGATTTGCAGTAATACTTCAATAAAATGGTCACTTGTTAGCCGATGCTCTAGAAATTTGGCAGAAAGGATTTTCTTATGACTCCCGACATTACAGGTGAATTTCGTAGAAATTGGTTCAGATTTGGATATAGCTCCCATATATATGTTCGTCCGATTTGCAATAATAATGCAATAAAATGATCACTTGCTAACCGATGCTCTCGAAATTTGGCAGGAAGTATTTTCTAATGACTCCCGACATCACATTTAATTTTCATAGAAATCGGTTCAGATTTGGATATAGCTCCCATATATATGTTTGTCCGATTTGCAATAATACTGCAATAAAATGGTCATTCGTTAACCGATTCTCTCGAAATTTGGCAGAAGATATTTTCTTATGACTCCCGACATTACAGGTAAATTTCTTAAAAATCGGTTCCGATTTGGATATAGCTCCCATATATATGTTCGTCCGATTTGCAGTATTACAGCAATAAAATGGACACTTATTAACCGATTCTCTTGAAATTTGTTGAGAAGGATTTTCTCTTGACTCTCGACATTACTGGTGAATTTCGCAGAAAATGGTTCAGATTTAGATATAGCTCTCATATATATATCGTCCGAATTTCACTCCTAGAGCCACTGCAAGCTCATTTATGGACCAATCTTCCCAAAAGTTTGTACAACCCTTTCTTCGATCACATCCACAATGTCTTAAAGTTTGCTCGAAATTGGTTTAGAATTAGATATAGCTCCCATATATATGTTTGTCAAATTTTGGGTAATTTGTAATAATGTTGTCATTTGTGAACCGTAGTTATTATAGTTTGAATATATTTGAACTGTGATATGGATTGTTTAACAACCCATCTGGAAACATCCGGCGAGGTCCATCCAAATTGTCACAGAATTAGACATAGCTCCCTTTTTGTACCTATAGGGTAGGTGTAGGGTATTATAAAGTCGGCACCGCCCGACTTTTGCCTTTCCTTTCTGGTTTTTTTTTTTGGTTGAAATGTTGCAAGTGGCATTTTGTTGTTACGAAATCCAACAAATGAGCCAGTTATAGTTCCAATCGATCCATAACCTCATATAGCTGCCTTATAAAACAATCTCTCTATGTGACTTGTGGAGCCTCTAGAGGGCTTTATTAGTATCCGGTATGCAATTTTGCTCCCAAAGTTTTGCTATGAGTTTCATCAGCGGTGCTAAGTATTGCCCAAATCAGTTTATAACCTGTTATAGCTCCCATATAAACCGATAGCCCGATTTGCCTGCTTGAGCCACTAGAGGTCCCAATTTTACTTTTATATGACTTCCAACAGCCACGACAAGTAAGCTCCATTGTGGTTTTCCAAATGGTGTTGTTGTGCAAATGCAAACTTGCCCATGAACATTCCATTAAGGAACTGGGCCAAACTTCTCACAAATCAATGAGTGCTGTCCGACTCAATTTTAAGCTCAATGATAAGAACCTCCTTTTTAATGCCGAGTCCAAACGGGGTGCCGCAAAGCGACAACTCTTAGGGGAGAAGTTTTTACATGGCAAAGTACCTTACAAATGTCGCCAGCATTAGGAGGGGATAACCACCGCTGACAAATTTTCTGATGTTCCTTCTAGGATTCGAACCCAGGTGTTCAGCGTCATAGGCGGACATGCTATCCTCTGCTCTACGGTGGCCTCCATGGTGCTGTTGTAGTAGCCCCATTTTCATTTGGAGGTAGCTATCCTCGTCAAGCTCCTATAGGTGAGTAAGCTCGTTTCGTTTACAAGACCGATCGCAACGGTATTTGAAGTCGCCTATAACTCGTCTAGTCATATCAAGCATCATGGGCACTCAGAAATCACCGCTCGATACCGCTGATTGACTGTGGAGCATTCCACTTTCAGCAACCTGGGGACGCAGCCGGTGGCAAGTAGCTAAGCTTCTCGTGGCAACGATGAACACCACACCGATCGGAGCTAAAAGTTATAGTTTATGTGGTACCCATAGTTATACCGTGCCCATTCCACTTTTAGCAACCTGTGGAACCGCCCGGTAGCTCGCAGCTAAACTTCTCGTGACAACGATTAGCACCACACTTATCGGAGTTTAAAGTTCTAGTTTAAGTGGTGCCCATAGATATCCTATGCGGGGATAACGATACAGAGGCCACCATGTCGCAGAGGTTAGCATGGGCGGTTATGACTCTGAACGCCTGGATTTGGTAGCTCGTAGCTTATTTTTTCGTGACAATGATGAACACCTCACAGATCGGAGTTTAAAGTTTTTGTTTATGTGGTGCGCATAGTTATGCCGTGCCCATTCCACTATCAGCAACCTGTGGACGCGCCCGTTAGATAGGCTTGGTGTGACAACGATGAACACCAAACAGATTCGAATTCAAAGTTCTAGTTTATGTGATGCCCATAACTTCCCCGTGAGAGGATTACGATACGGAAGCCACCATGGCGCAAAGGTTAGCATGTGCGGCTATAATGCTGAACGACTGGTTTCAAATCGAGGCCAGAATATCAGAAATAATTTTCAGCGGTGGTTATCCCTACCTACCCGCTTGCAACAGCATGTGCTAGAGCCAAATCAAGGGGTTACTAGCGATCGCCATGGTGGACCCTAGAACTGTCCTGCAGCCAAACCAAGGGACGAATGGCGACCGCCAAGGTGGACACCAGAACTAGTTGGTCTAAGGAAAAGTTGCAAAAAACTTTTCAACAGGGCGAAAGCCATACGATAGGGACGTCTATAAGGCTGAGAGAAGGAAATTGAAGGAACTCCAAATCCATAGTAATATCAGTTACATACACTTCTATACGGATGGTGGTAATGATTTATAGAAAAGCTACGATATAATGTCATAACGACGATTGACATAAATATCTTCTCAGGCACCTAGGCGGATGAAAGATATCTAGACCGATTTTAATGAAATTTTGCACACATATCAGGACGTCAAATAAAACATCTCATGCAAGATTTGTGAAGATCGGACCAAAATTGTGGCTTCTACAGCCATAAAAGGTCATATCGGATTAACGATATACATGAGAGCTATATCTAAATCTGAACCGATTTTGTTCGAAATCAATAGCGTTAATCTTTGGGCCAAAGAAATGGAAAATGTGGAAAATTTCATGACAATTGGACAATAAATGCGACCTGTACCTTGATCACGGACATCGCTAAATGGAATCAGGAAGTGAATCTAAGCCGATGGGCATACCTATTAATGGGTCTACCTTGTCTCCTTCTTAGCGTTGCAAGCAAATGCAAAGTTATAATACCCTGTACTACAGTTGTGGTGTGGGGTATAAAAACCCCCTCGATTGTCACAGATCTCTCAACGAGATGGCAAAACAGTTCAAGTTAATTTGTTCTGGGTGCCGGGCCACAGAGATATCCTAGAGAACTGTAGTTGGCAGTGCCCTAAATTTGATTACCTCAATATTGGGTTGCCCAAAAAGTAATTGCGGATTTTTTCAAAGAAAGTAAATGCATTTTTAATAAAACTTAGAATGAACTTTATTCAAATATACTTTCTTTACACTTTTTTTCTAAAGCAAGCTAAAAGTAACAGCTGATAACTGACAGAAGAAAGAATGCAATTACAGAGTCACAAGCTGTGAAAAAATTTGTCAACGCCGACTATATGAAAAATCCGCAATTACTTTTTGGGCAACCCAATATTTCCAAAAAATTGTTCGAGCTGTCAATGGCTGGTGTTCCTAACAAAAAACTTATCTTCAGGTCTACAATATCTTTTTCGGTCTCGAGACTTTTTTAATTTTTTTTCATCTTTCAATCGGGCTCTTGACCGTCCCGGTTAGCGTGTGCCACAGTGATTGCATTCAAAAGACTTCTTTGATGGAGCTTCTTCATCCATTCTGACAACATGACCTAGCGCAACCGTTGTATTTAGATACGTGTAACTATTCTTACGTCGTCATACAGCTCGCGATTCACACGATGCCTATATTCTCCATTATCGCAAACTGGTCCATATATTTTACGAAGAATCTTTCTCTCAAACACTCCAAGCACTGCCTCGTCTGCTTTCACAAGAACCCGTGCCTCAGAACCATATAACAACACGGGTATTATCAGTGTCTTGTTTAGTTTAATCTTCGATTGTCGAGAGTTGGCCTTGTTTCTAAACTGCCTACTTAATCCAAAGTCGCATCTGTTTGTCAGTATGATTCTTCGCTTTATCTCAAAACTGGTGTCATTCGTTTCTGTAATGGAGGTGCAGAGGTAGAAAAAATGACTGACTATCTCAAAGTTGTGGTTCCCAACTTTCTCATAATTTCTTTATCTGCTCGGGTGTACAAGACGTTGTGGGAGTTGATATCATCCATTTTGTCTTATCTCTAATTACTGCCATACCCTTTTTCACTGATTCTCTTTTCATTCTTTCATAGATGCAGCTACTACTTCCGGTGACCAACTCATGATATCCATGTCGTCGGCGCAGGTGAGTAACATGTCATTTCTTGTGAGTTGTGTGCCATTCTTAATCACATCTGCATCTCGAATAATCTTCTCCAGTGGAATATTAAAAAGGTTATGCGATAAGATGTCTCCTTGTTAGGTATAAAATGGTTCGGAAAGCTTCTTTCCTTTTCTTACTGAAGAACGTGTATCAGCAAGAGTCATCTTGCTGAGTCTTATTAATTTTTCAAGAACACCAAACTCAGACATTGCTTGAAATACTCTTGAGCGCATATGGCTTTGTAGCTTACGATGAGATGGTAAAAGTTGACCTGTCCTTCTCGGGTCCTTTCCAGGACTTGGCGCAGTTTATGGTGGATTAAGCGGTTCTAAAGCCGCATTGGTAGGGACCAATTATTTCATTGACTTTAAGTTTTAATATTTCACACAGTACCCTAGAGAGTATATTATATGGAGAGGAGACTTATTCCTCGGTAGTTGGCACATTTCGTCTTGTCTCATTTCTTGTGTACGGGACATGGTAGGCTGATGGCCCAATCATCGGGTATGCGTTCTTCTAGCCACTCGAGCAGTCGAACTGATGCATACGCTTCATCAGCGTGTCGTCTCCGGTCATAATTATTTCGGCAGGTAACCCGTCGGCTCCTGTTGCTTTGTTGTTGTTCAGTCGGATTCCTGCTACTTGCACCTCATCCTGACTAGGAGGTAAACATTCTATGCTATCATCAGTCATTGATTCTACGGTATCCTCTTTGCCGCCGTCTTTAGCCGGTAGTAGCTGGAAAAATGTTCTTTCCATTTCCCAAACACTCTATGAGCATCAGTTACCAGATTTCCTTCTTTGTCTCTACAGGAGGATGTGCCTGCACCAAAGCCATCGTTTTGATGTTTGATTCTTTAACAAAATTTCCGGACTCCCGTACATCTGAATTCGCTCACACTCACTTCTTTCCATTTCCTTTTTGTTTCTGCGGAATAGACGTTGCCCCTCTCCCCTTTACCTCTCCTGATACCTCTCCTTCATATGGCGCGTCGGGCGTTGATTGCAGCGTTGGTGTGTATGCCACATTCTTGGCTTCCGTAACATATCGGCACTCCTGGTCATACCATGGGTTTCCTGGGTGAGGCTTCTGGGACCAAAGTACGGATTTCGCTGCATTTTCCATGCAGTGGGTAATGGTTTGCCACCGTCCCCTTATATTATTGGGACAAGGAGTACTTTCATCAAGCAGCTGGGTCAGTCGATGGAGTATGCAGTTGCTATCTGTTGTGTTGGCTGCATTTCAATATCCAGCTTCCGTGTTGTGTCAGATCGTAATTTTCTTGCCAAACTAAGCCGCAACAAGGTAATGATCTGAATCTATGTTCGCTTCTCGGATCCATCGTACATGTAACACTGGATGAATGGCTTCCATCTATCATAACAAGATCAATTTGGACCATGTGGATTCTTTCGTTTTGAAATCTGGTGCTGCTAACTATCATGTGTTTCGCCGCAGCGTAGTCTATAATCGGACGTTATTTTCCGACAGTTGGACCATAAATATTTTTCATCCCTATGCTCGCTTTAAATCTCCCAGAACAATTTTAATATCATGGGCGGCAGCATCGATTATTTTCTCTCTCTAGTAATCGTACAAAATATCCTTGGACTACTCGTCGTCCATGGGTTAAGTGGGTTCGCACACGTATCCCAAACTTCACGCCACAATTCGTAGTTATTAAAATTTGTCACTTATATGCATTAAATTTGGTACGAAAGGTACCTAGGTGCCAAAGTATATGAAGATTGGTTCAGAATTAGATAGGTTAGGTTTAAGTGTCAATCTGCCATCAGACTCACTTAGACGTTTTCGTCCATTGTGATACCACAGGAAGAGAAGAAGGAAGATGCCTTCTAGTTCCTACCGTTGAACCATCCAGATCGCTTTAAAAAGCCATATAACTTACGAATGTTCACATCCGCTAAATCAGACAGGTTCTCAAAGAAATGAGAAACTCCTTCTGACTGCTAGTGCGGGACACACACACAGTAGGTGTTCTATAGTCTCTTCTTCTTCGTTGTCCTTACAGCTTCTGCAAAAGTCGTTGCTGGCTACCTTCAGTTTGTCAGCATGTTTTCCGATTAGACACTGACCTGTCATGACGGACACAATGGCTGAGACGTCTATTCAAGCCAATGACAGCAAAGCGGTAGACCTCTTAAAGTCAAGATTAGGGCACATAGTTTTGCAATGCTCACTGCTCCCTCTTTGTGACCATCTATCATTTGTTGGCCTTCGGACCTGGTCCTGAAAACTTAGCTTACATGTCGCTAGAGGCATACCCACAGATTCCAGTATCCCTGGAATGTGTAGGGTAGATCCTAGTCTTGCAAGCTGGCATAGAGGCCAATTTTCCAATTGCACTTTGGGGGCTTATACTATTGGTTGCCCAAAAAGTAATTGCGGATTTTTCAAATAGTCGGCGTTGACAAATTTTTTCACAACTTGTGACTCTGTAATTGCATTCTTTCTTCTGTCAGTTATCAGCTGCTACTTTTAGCTTACTTTAAAAAAAAAAGTGTAAAAAAAGTATATTTGATTAAAGTTCATTCTAAGTTTTATTACAAATGCATTTACTTTCTTTTAAAAAATCCGCAATTACTTTTTGGGCAACCCAATAGAATCAAACTTTCCCCGGAAAGGCAGTATTTCGTGGAAAAAGCTTAATTTTAACTTAAATCTCTCTAAGTATATGTAAATCTATTTTTATGCAAAATTAAAATCTTACCTCGGGCTTGAGAATGAAAAAAGAATCCCACATGCAAATTTCTACTAGCAATCCTTTCAGTTTGTTTTTATAGATATGTGGGCTTTGAAATACGCATTTACTCCCACATCTCACTTTGCATGCAATGCAGAAAAACTCATGTGGATATTCGAATCAATGTCAAAGATTCCTTTTGGCTCTATCTAAGCATTTATTCAATCACATGTCGAAGCTTTCACTCTTCAATGCATTGCTCTTTACGTTGAGTGCCATATCAAAGGTAAGTTTGTGTGCGGGTACATCTGGCGCACGACTCACGTCCTTTCGGCAGTGGCATTTGGCTACATGGCCTTTTACCAAATCAATTTTCAGCAGCCAATATGTAAGATGGGCTTCCGAGGTCTTATTCTAATACAGTTTTGAAATGATTTTGCTCTTCTGTGTCCCATGGAACTGCAAGGACTCCCAAGTAACCAAATAAATGTTAGTTCGTTGTTTTTTTTTTTTTTTCGTTTGATAGACACCTAGGAACTCGAATGTCAATTTTGTATTTGCTACACCTTATGATGGTTAGTGGTCAAAGCAGCTTCAATTGAAATATTCGTGTGGGTGAATGCAAGTAAAGTACGTAAAGTAATTCGATTTGAATATGTAGTTGTAACTTGAAGAGTATGGTGTCCTTCATGTGAATTTAAATAAAGTGAGGGGGGAGTCCTTCAGGTATATTAGAAATAATGATGCCATGGAGCATACACTTCTACTGGCCCGTAATTTGGATACCCAGATTATTAATTAGTCTGTAAGGATCTCTTAACTTCCATCAAGACGGTAAGATCGCGAACAGTGTTGGAAGGTAAGAAGGAGCCAACGCCCTCTGAACATGGCACGATCGACATGGTTTGAGTGCCGGGTCATGGCGTAGTAATGGGGAATGAGAAAGCAGACGATTTGGCAATGAAGGCCAGAGAACTGCCGTCAATAAACTTGGTTAATCCAAAGCCTTTCGGGTCGACGCATTGCGAGTTTAGGACGTGGGCGACGAATGCGTATAAAACCCTGTGGAACAGCGAAACAGTCGGTAGAACTTCGAAATTCCGTAATGACACTTTAAGTCGATCTTGACATGTATGCCGTCTTTTCATCCGGCCGTCTGTTCATCCGTCCGGCCATTTATCGAACGAGCACCAACTTTCGAGAAAATAAAGGTAGACGCCTGAAATTTTTCCATAATAACTTTTTGCGAGTGTAGTTCAGTTGGGATTGTAAATGGATCAAATCGGTCCATGAATAGTAGATATTATAAATAAAAATCAATTCGTGTATGTTTGTGTGTTCCCTATAGACTCAGAAACAGCTGAACCGATTTTCTTGAAATTTTCACAGATGGTGCATAATGGTGAAAATAGGGTACTATATTTTTGATATCTGAAGGGGGGGCGGACCCTCCCCTTAGCCTAATTTTCAGAAACGCCAGATCTTGGAGATTGTTGATGCGATTTAAGCGAAATTTTGTGTGCTCTCATATAGCACCCTAAAAATAAAAATTTGGTATCCAAATTTCAGATGGGGTACCAAGGGGGGACGCCCCACCCTAAAACCTACCAAACATATTTTTAGACCAATCACGACAATATGCGACTCAAATGAAAGGTATTTAGGATAAGAAAACATATCTGATATCCAATTGTCGGACCAAGTGTTAAGGGGTCCACCCCAACCCCCAAAACACCCCTAAATCGGACATATTTACTGACCATGGCAATATGGGACTCAAATGAAAGGTATTTGCGAGTAGAATACGGATCTGATATCCAAATGTGGAACCACGTTTCTGGGGGTCCATCCCCTTTCCCAAAACACCCCCAAAACAGGACTTATTTACTGACCATGGGAATATGGGGCTTAAATAAGAGATATTTGAATGTAGAATACGAATCTGCTATCCAAATATGGGACCAAGTGTTTAGGGGGCCGCCTCTCACCAAAAACAGCCCCCAAAGGGGACAAATTTACGACCATAGCAATATGGGGCTCAAATGAAAGGTCTTTGGGAGTAAAGCACGAATTTTTAAAGTAAAGTAAAGTTTTTAAAGTGCAACACGAATCCGATATATATTTTCAAGGCCAACTCACTGAGTGGCCGCCCATGCCCCAAAACACCCCCCGAGCCGGTCATGTTTGCCAACTATGGAAATATGGGGCTCAAATTAAAGGTATTTGGGAGTAGACCACGTATCTGATATCAACATTAAGGGCAAACTGTCTAGCGGACGTCCCATCACCATAACAACCCCTAAATAGGACATATTTGCTCACCAAGACAATTTCTGTCTTAAAGAGAGTGGAACTAAATATTCATAGCTTTTAGGGCCAATACCCCAAACCGGACATATTTGCCGACTTTTGCAATAAGAAGTTTAAATGATATTAGAAAACGAATTTGATATCCAATTTTGAGGGCAATGGCAATATGGGGTTTAAATAAATTATTTATATTGGGTTGCCCAAAAAGTAATTGCGGTTTTTTTAAAAGAAAGTAAATGCATTTTTAATAATACTTAGAATGAATTTTAATCAAATATACTTTATTTACAATTTTTTTCTAAAGCAAGCTATAAGTAACAGTTGATAACTGACAAAAGAAAGAATGCCATTACAGAGTCACAAGCTGTGAAAAAATTTGTCAACGCCGACTATATGAAAAATCCGCAATTACTTTTTGGGCAACCCAATAGATATATGTGAAGCTTGAATTTTCTGGGGTCTACCCCTTTCCCAAAATACCCCACAAACAGCAATTTTTTACTGACAATCGCAATATGGGACACAAATAAAGGTATTTGGGAGTAGAATACGAATTTAATATCCAAATATAGGACCATATATTTAGAGCATCACCCCTTTCCCAAAACGCCCCCAAAGGAAAAAAATTTTCAACCATGCCAATATGTGGCTCAAATGAAAGGTATTTTAGAGTAGGAAACGAATTTGATAACCTATTTTGGAGCCATGTGTTTGGGGGACGCCTCATCCTGTAAACTCCTCTTAAGCCAATGGCAATATGGGGTTTAAATAAATGGTATTTGAGAGAAGAGCACGATGCTGATATTTTTTCAGGGCCAATTATCTGGGGGACTTTCTCTTCCCCGAAAACACCACTAAATCAGACATTATGCGAATGTCGGGCTTAAATGAAGTATTTCAAGAATGGAGTACACCTTACATCCAAACTTAAATTCGTAGAGCAATTAAGATCATACGGGATTCAGATAAAAGCACTTATATTGTTAAACTGTTGGTCATGTTAATATGGTATTTCACTAAAAGATCTTTAATTGTCGCAAATAAATATTCCAATGAAACTTTTGTTTCATATAAAGTTAAAGAAGGCAGAGCGGAGCGGGCCTGGGTCAGCTAGTAACTCCTATATAAACCGATGTCCATATTTTCCCTCTTGAGTCCTTAGAGAGCGCAATTCTTTTCCGATTTTCTGAAAATTTGAAAAATGACTTCTTTTATGACTCCCAACAGATGTTCTAAATATGGTTCGAATCGGTCAATAACTCGGTATAGCTCCCATGTAAACCGACTCCGAATATACTTCTTGAGCCTCAGAGGAAGCAATTCTCATCAATGCATATAAAAAATCCATGGCATTTCTTGTTGTGACCTTCCATTATTGTACCCACCACAATAGGATGGGGGTTTACCAATCTAGTCATTCCGTTTGTAACACCTCGAAATATTGATGTGGGACCCCAAAAAGAATATATATTCTTAGTCGTCCCGACATTCTGACTCGAACTAGCCATGTCCGTCCGTCCGTCTGTCGAAATCACGATAGCGGTCGAACGCGTAGATCTAGCCGCTTGAAATTTTGCCCAGATACTTTATATTGATGTAAAAGGTCCTCCTAATGGCTGGATTTGACGTGGTTCTTATCCAGGAACCATGGGTGTGTGGTGGAGAGATGGTACATGGACTAAGAATTCCGGGATTTTAACTTCTCAAGGGTACGGGGAATGGGGGACACAGAGCCTGTATTATTGCAAAGGGCAGTCTAAATGGTTATCTTCTTCCGTCGCTAAGCACTGAAGATTTAGTAGTAGCCAGCCTCGAAATAAATAAGTCTCAGTATTGGCTGGCACACGATTCAGCGATGCCGCCTTCAAGTCTTAAGTCTTGGAGCTGCTTCTGTAGGGAAGAAAATCCTCATTGCAGGAAGTGATGCTAATGCACATCATCAGGTATGAGGAAGTTCGGATGTCAACGAAAGGGGTGAGCTGCCGACCTTTATTACCAGAAACAGGCGGGAGGTACTAGATTTTATCTTTGTATCGGAAGATATAAAAAAAAAAAATATACGACTGGGAAGTGTTGGATGACCACAGCTTCTCTGATCATCGTTATAATAGTTTTAGCTTTGGAGAAAATACTGAAGTCCGGTCCCTCGGCTAAACAGAAGAAAGGTGGATTGAGATAAATTTAGGCACAAATTCTGCACCACTATCCCTTCTAGACCGGAAAAGGAAGTGGAAACTACGGAGGATATACACATAGTGGTCAAGCGGATCACGAAGGCTCTGAATGACTCGCTTGGGTCAGCATGCCCCTAGTGCCAAGCTAAGGGGCAAACAGCGACCGCCAGGTGGACCCCAGAGCTTGTTGGTCTAAGGAAGGACTGCAGAAAACTCTTCAACAGAGCAAAACCCACAAGAAAACCACACGATTGGGACATCTAAGGGTGGCCACCGTAGCGCAGAGGTTAGCATGTCCCCCTATAACGCTGAACGCCTGGGTTCAAACCCCGGCGTGGACATCAGAAAATTTTTCAGCGGTGGTTATCCCCTCACTAATGCTGGCTACATTTGTGAGGTACTTTGCCTTGTAAAAACTTCTCCCCAAAGAGGTGTCGCACTGCGGCACTCCGTTCGGACCCGGCTATAAAAAGGAGGCCCCTTATCATTGAGCTTAAAATTAAATCGGACAACACTCATTGATATGTGAGAAGTTTGTCCCTGTACCTAAGTGGAATGTTCATGGGCAAATTTGCATTTGCATAAGGCTGAGCTAAGAAAATATAAGGGCGAGAACGAATCATCAATCAATCAAATGCAGCTCCGTGGTGGATACGTCTGAGACCTCTAGGCTAAGGAAGATTCTGTCCTCGAGACCTATTACGGTGCGGTATATCCAGAAGTCAGAGAATGTATGGACAATGTCAAGTGGGGAATCAGTAGAAATACTCGTTGATACACACAACGAACAACGTGGCGCCAGAAGAGGTGGTCACTGATATGCATTCATCGGAGGCCATTAGTGAAAATTGTGTCTGAGCCGAAAATCCTTTGGGCGATAAGAAGTTTCGACTATTTTAAGTCGTCAGACCCTGATGATGTATCACCGGTTGAATTACAAGCTGTGTCTGATAGACTGGTTCTCTGGCTTAGGGAGATATACTCTGCTTGTATCAGAATGTCATATATATCTGTGGGATGGAAGGACACGAAGGTCATTTTCATTCCGAAAGTAGGAAAATCCTACCACACGAAGGCGAAAGATTTTCGTCCTATTAGTCTGTCATCTTTTATGCCAAAGACTCTTGAGAGGTTGATACAAACATATCTTAGGGAAAGGTCCCTCGAGGCGGTAGCCCTTTACGTCGGCTACATAGAGGGTTCTCTCGCTGTCATGGAATATACAATGGTAGCATTTCTTGGTGCTTTCAATTATGTAAAACCGACGTCAATCATGAAGGAGTTGGAGTTTCTGGGCATCAACTCTACCGTAAGAAAATTTATTAATAATTTACTTACTAAAAGATGCATTACGGCATGCTTGGGTCCTGTGGATCTAAAAAGATGGGTCAGCAGAGGATCTCCTCAAGGAGGTGTACTGTCTCCTCTCCTTTTGTATATAGCCATTAACAATATATTGGGTTGCCCAAAAAGTAATTGCGGATTTTTTAAAAGAAAGTAAATGCATTTTTAATAAAACTTAGAATGAACTTGAACTAAATCAAATATACTTTTTTTACACTTTTTTTTTAAAGCAAGCTAAAAGTAACAGCTGATAACTGACAGAAGAAAGAATGCAATTACAGAGTCATAAGCTGTGAAAAAATTTGTCAATGCCGACTATATAAAAAATCCGCAATTACTTTTTGGGCAACCCAATATTATTGTCTCTGAAAGAAAAAGGCGTAAAAGTGGTCGCATATGCTGATGACGTGGCAATTGCGGTTGGGGTAAGTTTCCCAGTACTCTAAGAGATATAATTCAGGAAGCTCTATGTGCAACAGCAAAGTGGGCTACCGAAAGTGGTCTGAGTATAAATTCGTGCAAGACAGAAGTAGTTCTTTTCAGCTGGAGATACAAGTTGCCTACAGTGGAACCTGTCTCCTTGGGTGAAGAGAATTTTCCTTTTACGGAAAACACAAAATACCTGGGTGATTTGCTGGACAGGAAACTGAATTTCAAATCCAACATTATGGAAAGGGCAAGAAAGGCAACTCTTGCTCTATACACTTGCAAGAGAGCCATGGGCAAAAGGTGGGGATTTAGACCGCGTGTCATGCATTGGCGTATCATGCAGGCCTATAATGCCATACGGTGATGTGGTCTGGGGGACGGCGATTCAAAAATCCACCTCCTACTCAATACTTAACCGGATCCAAAGGATGGCTTGTTTGTTTATAACAACCGCACTGAGGATGACACCATCTGGTGCACTGCATTTAATGCTACATCTTTTGCCTCTGGACATTGTGGCTACCCAAATTGCAGCGACCACTAACGTGAGGTTAAGGGAGCTTTCTCATTGGTCATGTGACGGCTACGGACACTGTGTTATCCTCGATACAATATCCGATGTTCCTGGCAGTGTGGATTACACCCTACCTAAGCCATTTTTTTGATTAAAATTACTATACCATTATTCCTGATAGAACCGATTGGAACCATGATATCCCTGGTAACAGAATTTACATAGACTTCTATACGGATGGTTCCAAACTACACGACCTGGTGAGCTTTGGGGTGTATTCTAAAGATCTAGATCTGGTCATATCGAAGAGGTTATCTGACCACTGCAGTGTGTACCAAGCGGAGTTCTTTGCAATTAAGGAAGTGGTGGAATGGCTAAGATATAATGTCATTACGACGATTGCTATAAATATCTTCTCAGACAGCCAGGCAGCCATTTAATCCCTGGAGAACGTATTTCTGAACACAAAAACCGCCCTCGACTGTGGCAGATCTCTCAACGAGATGGCTGAACAGCTCAAAATTCATCTGTTCTGGGTGCCGGGCCACAGAGATATCCCAGGGAATTGTAAAGCGGATGAGCTTGCGAGACTAGGAACTACCCTACACTTTCCAGGGATACTGGAATCTGTGGGTATGCCTCTAGCAACATGTAAGCTAAGTTTTCAGGACCAGGCTCGAAGGTCAACGAATGAAAGATGGTCACAAAGAGGGGGCTGTGAGCATTCCACAACTATGTGGCCTAATCTAGACTTGGAGAGGTCTACTGCTTTGCTGTCATTGGCTAGAACTGAAGTCTCAGTCATTTTGTCCTTCATGACAGGTCACTGTCTAATCGGAAAACATGCTGATAGACTGAAGGTTGCCAGCAACGAGTTTTACAGAAGCTGTAGGGACATCGATGTAGAAGAGACCATAGAACACCTTCTGTGTGTATGACCCGCACTAGCAGTAAGAATGAGTTCCACTTTAGGTTCTCATTTCTTTGAGAACCTGTCTGATTTAGCGGATGTGAACATTCGCAACTTTTTGGGCTTTTCAAAGCGATCTGGATGGTTCAACTGTAGGAACTAGAAGGCATATTCCTTCTTCTGTTCCTATGGACGAAAAGGTCTAAGTGAGTCTGATGGCAGACTGCCACCTTATATTGATGTAGGTCGTTGGGGATTGAAAATGGGCCATATCGGTTAAGATTTGGATATATTGGGTTGCCCAAAAAGTAATTTAGGATTTTTCATATAGGCGTTGACAAATTTTTTCACAGCTTGTGACTCTGTAATTGCATTCTTTCTTCTGTCAGTTATCAGCTGTTAATTTTAGCTTGCTTTAGAAAAAAAGTGTAAAAAAAGTATATTTGATTAAAGTTCATTCTAAGTTTTATTAAAAATGCATTTACTTTCTTTTAAAAAATCCGCAATTACTTTTTGGGCAACCCATATGCTCCCGATTTGACTTCTTGAGCACCTGAAAGACGCAATTTTTGTTCGATTTGGCTGAAATTTTTCACTTGGTGTTCATTTATGACTTCCAACAACTGTGCTAACCTGATTTGGCTTCCATATAAATCGATCACCTGATTTGACATCTTGAGCCCCTAGAAGTCTCAATTGTTGTCCGATTTAGCTAAAATTTTGCACATAGTGTTCTGTTATGACTTCCAACAACTGTGCCAAGTACGGTCCAAATCGTAAGAGAACCTGACATAGCTCCCTTATAAACCGATCTCCCAATTTGGCTTCTTGAGCCCTTGGAAGCCGCAATTTTTATCCGGTTTGGCTGAGATTTTGCACATAATGTTCTGTTATGACACCCAACAACTGCACTAAGAACGGTCCAAATCGGTCTGTAACCTGGTACGGCAGGAGTTAACAAAAATATGAAACAAATATTTTTGGTGGATAGATTGTGTGTCTCATGGCATAAATATAAGGGAGAAAGTGGTTCAAGTGGTACTCCTATGGGTGACCACCATAAATGACCTATTACGGACGCTGACTGAGGAGGGATTTGAAGCCATCTACGCAGACAATGTTATAATACTTTTAAGGGGTAAAGATTTGAAACAGCTTTCGCAGAAGGGCCGAAAGGGTCTTGCATTGCTGGTAGGTGGTAGCTTCCACACAGCAACCATGGTATGACTCATTTTGACCTCTTAGTTAAGGAGGCGGAATGTTGTTAGGTTATATTTATTGGGTTGCCTAAAAAGTAATTGCGGATTTTTTAAAAGAAAGTAAATGCATTTTTAATGCATTAAATTGCCATTTTGTTTGATAACCTTTTGCCATCTTCCTGGCAAATTTAGTATTCCACGCTCATAGAACTTCTGGCCTTTATCTGCAAAAAACTGAACCAAGTGCGATTTTATAGCCTCATCATTGCCGAAAGTTTTACCATTTAAGGAGTTCTGCAAAGATCGAAATAAATGGTAGTCTGATAGTGCAAGGTCAGGGCTATATGGTGGATGCATTCCCAGCCAAGCTCACTCAGTTTTTGGCGAGTGACCAAAGATGTGTGCGGTCTAGCGTTGTCCTGGTGGAATATGACACCTTTACGACTGACCAATTCTGGTCGCTTCTCCTTGAAGGCTTTATTCAATTTGTCCAAGCTGTCACTTTTTATACCCTAAACCACTACTGTTGTACAGAGTATTATAACTTAGTGAATTAGTTTGTAACACTCAAAAGGAAGAGAGATAGACCCATTGATAAGTACACCGATCGACTCAGAATCAATTTCTGATTCGATTCAGCTACGTCCGTCTGCCTGTCTATCCGTCCGTCTGTCTGTCCGCCCGTCTGTCTGTCCGTCCGTCTGTCTGCCTGTCCGTCCGTCTGTCTATCTGTCTGTCTGTCCGTCCGTCTGTCTGTCCGTCCATGTTAATTTGTGTACAAACTACAGGTCGCAATTTCCATCCGATCGTCTTCAAATTTGGTACGGGCATGTTTTTCGGCCTAGAGACGAAGCCTATTGAAATTATAAAAAAAATCGGTTGGGATCTGGATATAGCTCCCATTTATATGTACATCCGATTTTCAGTAATAATGCAATAAAATGGTCATTTCTTAACCGATTCTCTCGAAATTTTAGCAGGAATGATTTTTTTACGACTCTCGACATTAGTGGTGAGTTTCAAGGAAATCGGTTCAGATTTTGATATAGCTCTCATATATATATCTCGGACGATTTTCACTCCTAGAGCCACTGCACGAACATTTATTGACCAATCTTGCCAAAATATTCAACAACGCTTTCCTTGACGACTACCACAATTTAGATAGAATGTGATCAAAATCGGTTCAGATTTAGATATAGCTCCCATATATATGTTCGTCCGATATTCAGTAATAATGCAATAAAATGGTCATTTGTAAACCGATTTTCTCGAAATTTGGCAGGAGGAATTTTCTCTTGACTTTCAATATTACTGGTGAATTTCATGGAAATCGGTTCAGATTTAGATATAGCTTCCATATATTTATATCGCCCAATTTTAACTTCTGGAGTCACAGCAAGCGCATTTATTGATCCATCTTGCCAAAATTTTACAAAACGCTTTCCTCGACGACTGCCACGGTATCTGAGGAGTTTGCTCGAAATCTGTTCAGATTTAGATATAGCTCCCATATATATGTTCGTCCGATTTTGAGAAATATTTCAAAAAAGTGCTCATTTGTTAACCGATTCTGTCGAAATTTTGCAGAAAGGATTTTCTTATGACTCTCAATATAACTGTTGAATTTTGTGGAAATCGGCCCAAATTTAGATATAGTTGTCATACATGTATATGGCCAGATTTTTACCCCAAGAGCCACTGCAAGCGCATTGTTTGACCAATCTTGCCAACATTGTGCACATTGCTTTCCTTGACGACTACTAAATTATCTGAGAAGTTTTTCTCGAAATCGGTTCAGAAGTATTGGGTTGCCCAAAAAGTAATTGCGGATTTTTTAAAAGAAAGTAAATGCATTTTTAATAAAACTTAGAATGAACTTTAATCAAATAAACTTTTTTTACACTTTTTCTCTAAAGCAAGCTAAAGGTAACAGCTAATAACTGACAGAAGAAAGAATGCAATTACAGAGTCACAAGCTGTGAAAAAATTTGTCAACGCCGACTATATGAAAAATTCGCAATTACTTTTTGGGCAACCCTATAGATATAGCTCCCATATATATGTTAGTCAGATTTTGGATAATTTGCCATAATGTAGTCACATGTCAACTGTAGTTTTTACAGTTTGAACATATTTGCTCACCGAGGTCAATCAAAATTGGTTCAGAATTGGATATAGGTCCCACATTGTATTTACAGGGTAGGTGTAGGGTATTTTACAGTCGGCAACGCCCGACTTTTGCCCTCCCTTATTGGTTTAAGGCTACATTTAGTTTTGTCAATAAGGCCTATTGTCTGTGCATCGTTTGGACCTCATTATTTTAGATTTAGGTTTAATTATCCACCCAAAAATCCCTCTCATTTGAGAACCAAATTGTTCAGATCTCTCCACATTTCCGTTTAGTTTGTGGTAAGAGGAAGTGAAGTCCATTGAATTCCATTTTTAGTGCCTTAACTCTGCTGCAAGCTTTTGCGCTGTGAAACGTAACCATCTGTTGCCCATTTCTACTTACATCGAATGATGCACCAAATCCGCATTTTACAACTATCAATGATAACTGAGTTAACTGCAATTGCTCGTTGATGCAGATGCTTATGGCCCAGATGGTTAAGGGCTATAAAAATAGTTATTTTTGGACATTTCATGCCATCGTGAATGGCCGCCAGTGTTCAGTTGGTCTTTTTTTTTTTTTTTTGCTGCTGTTTTCAGCTCTAAAGCTCTTTCTCTTCCCCGCCCTAGGACAAGGTATCTCTGAACACCATGCGAACGAATCACCAGACAAAAGAAGTGAAATAAAATTCAATTGAATTTTTCTACGCTCACCCACGCATCCGCTCAATTGCCACCTGTACAGCGGTGACGTGACTGCTTCATGTGGTCGTTGCATTTGCGGCAGTTACAAATTTCTTACAGGCGATTACACGCGCCTCCATTTCTGTCTATCTGTCGATTCCTATCAGATCCATATTGGCACTTTAATGCTCGGGGCAAATTACCACGTGCCACGGAATGACTGGAACACATCGGATTTAAGTGTTGCCACATTCAAACAATGTCTGTCATGCCACAGAGAGCAATATCAATGTGGTCGATTATGCTGTGTTAGCGAAACGCATGACTGCTATGGTTATGGCTGGGGGAGGTGGCATCTGAGCATTGACTGTTAGTAAAGTAACCATAACACACAAAAAAGGGACGATTTGAGATCTTGTGAAGAGATATTGTGCCTACCCTGTTGTTGTCAAAGGGGGTAGGTGGTAAATGGAGAACTGTCAGATGTAGGGCAAAATTTATAGAGTCAAAGGCATGTTTTTCGATTGTGAAGTAATATCTTTAAAGTTTTTGTTAAATACTTTAAGTTAGGTTGAAATGAGGGTGAAGATATTAATCAGCTCCTTGCCACTATAGACATACATCTAAGTCAGTAATCTAACATCTAACCTCGAAAAAGAAAATCTCTGTTAGGAATTCCGTGCTACTTAAAAAATCCTAAATAATTATCCTTAATATCTTAAGTTGGCAACCACAACTGTGGGAAGAGCTCAGAGGGACACATATACCATCTACCGTGGTAAGCATTTATTCTTTAGACGCTTTCTATTTATAAGCAAAACCTAAAAAATAATCCATAACGAATAAAAATTGATCCTTCTAGGTTCTCAAGAACTTCAAGAACTTTGAAGATCTGCCTATATATGAGAGCAATATCAGACTATTTTTTGTGAAGACTTTTTAAAAAGGTGTCCTACTCTGGCACGCCATTCATGCTCGGCTTTAAAAAGGAGGTCCCTTATCACTGAGTTTGAAAATTGATTCGGATGGCTTTCATAGATTATGTGATAAGTTTACTCCTGTTCCTTAGTGGAATTTCCAATGGCAAATTTGCAATATCAGGTAATGAGTCGATTTAACAATGTGCGGACCAACACACCGATCCAATCCTTAGACCAGTATCGGGTGGACCCAGCCCTTAGAAACTGGATAAACCATATGCTAAGGAATAGGTGGATAAATTGTGTGTTCCATGGCATAAATATAAAGGAGAAAGCGGCACAAGGCACGCCACAGGTGGGCATTTTATCACCACTCCTATAGGTGATCACCATAAATGACCTATTACGGATGCTGACTGAAGAGGGATTTGAACCCGTTTGCTACGCAGACGATGTTATAACGCTTCTAAGAGGTAAGTATCCGAACCAGTTATGCAGAAGAGCCGAAAGGGTCTTGCATATACCATGTGACTGGGCTATACCCAGAGGTCACAATGTTAACCCAGAGAAGACAGAAATATGTCTGTTCACGAGGAAGACGAAGATGGGCCAATTTAATGCACCACGTTTCCTCAACGAAACGATTTCGATATCTGACAAGGTCAAATACTTAGGTGTGATCTTGGACAGGAAACTAAATTGGAAGTGTCACATTCAGAAGCGTACTGAGAAGGCTCACAGATGTTGGGCACAAAGTAGTCGGGCCATGGGATCGCAATGGTGCCTGAATTCGAGGATAGTTCTATGGGTCTACAGAAGCGTGATTAGACCAATACGCCTCAGCAATATAATGGGGAATGAATCCGATGATAGTCCACTGGCTCTACAGGAGCCTGATTGGAACAATATTTACTTATGTCTCAGTAGTTTAGTGGACTTCTAAATAGGAAAAGTGCAACAGGACCAAACAACAGGTTTAGAGAACATGTTGTCTTGGCATAGGTGGAGCGATGAGGACCACGCCCACTAGGGCACTGGAGACTATTCTAGATATCCAACACAGAGACGTGCAGATTAAGTGTGCGGCTATGAGACTTAAGGCGATGGGAAAATGGATTGAGGATGAGAGCAGCTCATACCATCGCGGTATAATCGAGGTGACGATAGGAAACCGATAGGAAGGGAAGAGATTTCCGATCGGATACCTGAGATGAACCTTGAGGTCGAGTGCGAGGCACTGCTGCCAGCGGCACAGTCTTGGATTAATGGAACCCTAGTATTGCCATCTGGAAGATCGTGCTACACGGATCGATCAAAGCTAGAGGACAGAGTGGGCTTGGGGGCCTACATTGAGAACCCAAGGAGTGAGATCTGTTCTAGGCTGCCTGATCAAAACCCAGTCCTGCAGGCGGAGATACGGGCGATTACGGAGTTCGTGAAGTGGTGCGATGCTAACGCGAGGACATCGAGTATGAACTTCTTTACGAACAGTAAAATGGGCATAAGGGCAATTACAATCAGGACGGTAAGGTCAGGAACAGTCTTACAGTATAAGAAGGAGATGGCGAAAATCCTATTGGGGGATCCAGATCGTGAGAAGACGAGGCTATTGCTGAAAGGAAGTAAGAAGGGGATCAGTATAGCTATTGGTATCATAACGGGCTCGATTATGTAAAATCGGTGCGGCAAGTAATAGCATGTGTAGGGGTTGCGGGGAAGATGATAAGACATTGTAGCATTTCCTTTGTCTTTGCCCGCCTTTCGCGTCTAACAAATACCGGCACTTAGGTGGGAACACAATGCCAGACATTAACCAACTTAGGGGCGCGACATGGAAAACAGTTAGGATTTTGCCAGTAACACTTACAATAATACCTAACAAGATTTTCTATTTTGATGTAACTTTTTTTAGTATTTAGAGCATAAAACAAGCTGATTAATGGCTTAGGTGTATGTCCATAGTGGCATGGGGCGGAATAACATCAGCACCCTCTTTTCAACTTAACCCAAGCTATACGCAGTGTAATAACTTACCTGTCTGTAATATGCTCCTTTACGAACTGCAACAAATTGTATCCTAAATTCATGGAGGCCGTTTTTTGTCCCGCTGTGGAATCAGATGTAGATTTACTAGGTAGCCGCTCTACAAAATGCGATGGACTTTCTCAATTTGACCAGTTCCATCAGTCGACAAATATCCTCAAAATGATAAAACAATTAGGCACGGTTTTTCAGCAGCTTTTAAAAGGAAAGAAGAAAAGGAACAAAACAGAAACAAGAGAAAAGGCACTAAGTTTGGAGGAGCCGAATTTTGGATACCTACTATTTCGTGGATAAGCAATAACTGCGCTTAGACGTCAGGTTGGGTCCTCAAGATCTGGAGCTAGATTTTCAGTGAAACCAAGGAGAGCCTCTAATAAAGCAGCGTATCAGGCAAGTTAAAAAAGCATATATAAGTATATCCGGAAGTGGAAGCGGTAGACACTTACTATGCTTTACTATTTTATATCCTACACCACTACTGTGGTACAGGGTATTATAACATAGTGAATTTGTTTGTAACACCCAGAAGGAGGAGAGATAAACCCATTGACAAGTATACCGATAGACTCAGAATCACTTTCTGATTCGATTTAGATATGTCCGTCTGTCTGTCCGCCTGTCTATGTTAGCTTGTCCATGTTAACTGGTGTTTTTTTTTAACAACCCATTTAAAAACATCCGCAGAGGCCCATCAAAATTGACTCAGAATTGCATATGCCTCCCACATTGTACTTACAGGGTAGGTTTAGGGTAATATACAGTCGGCATCGCCTGACTTTTGTCCTTAATACCACAGGAACAGAAGAAGGAAGATGCCTTCTTGTTCCTACCGTTGAACCATCCAGATCGCCTTAAAAAACCCAATAACTTGCGAATGTTCACATCCGCTAAATCAGACAGGTTCTCAAAGAAATAAGAACCTAAAGTGGAACTTCTCCTAACTGCTTGTGCGGGACACACACACAGAACGTGTTCTATAGTTTCTTCTTCTTCGATGTCCCTACAGCTTCCGCAAAAGTCGTTGCTTGCAACCTTCAGGCTGTCAGCATGTTTTCCGATTAGACAGTGACTTGTCATGACGGACACAACGACTGAGACGTCTGTTCTAGCCTATGACAGGAAAGCAGTAGACCTCTTCAAGTCTAGATGAGGCCACATAGTTTTGGAATGCTCACAGCCCCCTCCTTGTGAGCATCTATCATTAGTTGACCTTCGGGCCTGGTCCTGAAAACTTGGCTTACATGTCGCTAGAGGCATACCCACAGATTCCAGTGTCCCTGGAATATGTAAGGTAGCTCCTAGTCTCGCAAGCTCATCTGCCTTAGAATTCCCTGGGATATCTATGTGTCCCGGCACCCAGAACAGGTGAATTTTGGACGGTTCAGTCATCTCGTTGTGAGATCTGCGACAGTCGAGGGCGGTTTTTGTGTTTAGAAATACGTTCTCCAGGGATTTAATGGCTGCCTGGCTGTCTGAGAAGATATTTATGCCAATCGTCGTAATGATATTATGTCTAAGCCATTCCACCACTTCCTTAATTTCAAGGATCTCTGCTTGATACACACTGCAGTGATCGGGTAACCTCTTCGATATGACCAGTTCTAGATCTTTAGAGTACACCCCAAAGCCCACCTGGTCGTTTAGTTTGGAACAATTCGTCCCCAATTGATTCTATCAGGAATAGTGGTACAGTAAATTTTATCACTGCCTGGAACATCGGATATTGTATCGAGGATAACACAGTGTCCGTAGCCGCCACATGACCAATGAGAAAGCTCCCTTAACCTCACTGCAGTGGTCGCTGCAATTTGGGTAGCCACAATGTCCAGAGGCATAAGATGTAGCATTAAATTCAGTCCATCAGATGGTGTCATCCTCAGTGCGGCTGTTATGCACAAACAAGCTATCCTTTCGATCCGGTTAAGTATTGAGCAGTAGGTGGATTTTTAAAGCGCCGTCCACCGGACCACAACACCATAAAGCATTATTAGTCTGATAACTGCAGTATATACCCAATGCATGATACTTGGTCTAAATCCCCAACTTCTACCAATGTCTCTCTTGCAGGTGTATAGGGCAGGAGTGGCCTTTCTTGCCCTTTCCAAAATGCTGAATTTGAAGTTCAATTACCTGTCTAGCTAAACAATCAGTTTTTTTTGCACTTTCTGTGAAATGGAACATTCTCTCCACCCAAGGAGACAGGATCTACTGTAGGCAACTTGTACCTTCTGCTGAAAACAACTACTTCTTGGATTTATACCCAGACCACTTTCGGTACCACATTTTGCTGTTGCGCTAAGAGCTTCCTGAAGTATATCTCTTAGAGTGCTGGGAAACTTTCCTCTAACCGCAAGTGCCACATCGTCAGCATACGCGACCACTTTTATGCCATTTTCTTACAGAGACAATAATATATTGTTAATTGCTATATTCCATAGTAGAGGAGACAGTACGACTCCTTGAATTGTTCCTCTGCTAAACCATCTTTTTAGATCCACAGATCCCAAGACTGCCGTAATGCATCTTTTAGTATGTAAGTTATTAATAAACTTTCTTACTGTAGAGTTGATGCCTAGAAACTCCAACACCTTCATGATTGACGTCAGTTTTACATTATTGAAAGCAGCTCCAATGTCAAGAAATGCTACCATTGTAAATTCCTTGACAGCGAGAGAACCCTCCAATATAGCCGGCTAGGTCGTGAAGGGCTATGTCAATGGATTTTCCTTTACTATATGCATGCTGCTTCCGCGACAGGCGATCTTAAGGGATCTTTGCCCTATGATATGGTTCTATCAACCTCTTAAGGGTCTTCAGCATAAAGGATAACAGACTAACAGGACGAAAATTTTTCGCCTTCTTGTTTTAGAGTTTTGCTGCTTTCGGAATGTAAATGACATTCCCACAGGTATATATGACATTCTGATACAAGCATAGTATATCTCCCTAAGTCAGGGAACCAGTCTGTCAGACACAGATTGTTATTCAACCGGTGATACATCATAACCATTGTCTGTTGGAGAATTTCCCGGGAAATGTATCAACGAGTAGTTCTAGTGTTTCCTCACGACATACTGTTCATACATTCTCATGACAGAAATCGCACGATCTAGGAGGCCAATTGACAAGTCCCGAATGTGTAATAAAATGTCCACCGAACTCGCCTCTCAATAAGTCCATTTTCAGAGTGCTGTGTGGCATGTGGCACCGCCTTGTTGAAACCACAAGTCACGCAAATCAAGCTCTTGGGTTGAATATCATCGCACAACCAGAATGGTAAGATGACTAACAGCCTTGGAATGTAAGAAGGAGATTGACGCTTTTTCTGAGGATGGCTTGATCTGCATCGTTTGGGTGCTGGGCCAAATCGGAATAAATGGGAATGAGAAAGCAGAGAATTTGGCAATGAAGGCCAGAGAACTGCCGTCAATAAACTTGGTTAAAATGAAGCCATTCGGGTCGACGCAGTCCGAGTTAAGAGCGTGGGCGACAAACGCGCCTGTAACACTGTGGAACAGCGAAACGGTCAGTAGAACTGAGAAAATCCTATGGGGAGGTCCAGATCGTGAGAAGATGAGGCTATTACGGAAAAGAAGTAAGAAGAAGGTCATTGGTATCATAACAGGACACATTGCACTACAAGCTCACTTATATTAAATCGGTGCGGCAAGTGTAAGCATGTGTCGGGCATGCCTAGAAGACGACGATCGGCAATCCCTTGTCATTGACCGGCAGTTAGGTGGGGACACAATACCGGACATGGAGCAACTAAGGGGCGTGGCATGGAAAATTATTAAGGATGTTGTAAGTAACACGGAATTCCTAATTTAGATTTGCTTTTTCGAGGTTACTATTTTAAGTATTTAGTATTTAGAGCACACAACATGCCGATTACTGGCTTAGGTGTATGTTCATAGTGACATGGACCTAACCTAACTTAACCTAACCATCTCACGATAGCGCTCACCATTCACAATTACGTTACGATTCCCATCAGCTTTGAAGAAGTACGGTCCAATGATGCCACCAGCCCATAAATCACACCAAACTTTGACTTTTTATAGATGCGTTGGTAGCTCAAAAATCGACAATTCTGTTTATTTACGTAGCCATTGAGCCAAAAAATGAGCTTCGTCGTAAAATTGAAAAAGCGTGCAATGATCTTTCGTAACAGAGCTCGCATTTTGATAATAAAATTCAATGGTGTACAAGCGTTGTTCGTTTGTAAGACGATTCATGGTTAAATTATAGACCAATTTGAAGACGTTCAGCGGTGAAACAAAACACGAAACGTGGGTCAGCTGTTTAAACCAGTTTTGCTAAAAGATAATAGCTAAAAAATCACCCTTTATAAATAAAAAATGGGATTTCTAGTTGTGGTATTTATTAAATTCTGCCTATACAGAGAGAATGTGCAAAGATCTCTACAAATGCGATCAATTGGGGAGGCTATTTAAGGTTCGGCCCAGCCGAGCCGAACATACTTTCATATACCTTTATCTATGTAAGGTGTCACAATGGAACAGAATGAACCTCCGAGTGAGCTCATCCCATTAGTCGACTATCCATTGAGCTAACCTAAGCATCAGTTCAATATAAATAAAGCGTGAGACAAATATGACTTACACTTCCTCAAAATGTCATTCATGTTCCAAGTACGTGAGTCATATGCTCATTTTTACAGGGAATTCAATTTGCCATTGAATGTCATGTACCATTGAAGAAATCCTTTCTTAATTTCTTAAATAAAGCCATTAGAAAATTACAACACAAAACACTCTCACTTATCAAATTAAACTATTATTCAAAGTTTGGGTAATTACCTTAATTATGGCCATAAATTATTTAAGGGAATTAAGAAGGCGGTGTGTGACAATAACAAGAAATACGCCGTTTTACTCTTTCGAGTTGGAAGGACATAAAGATTAAGCCCTCATTAAAATCATCCATCCTGGCTGGCAGTTAGGTCAGTGTGTAAACGTGAGTGTGTGTGTGTAAGTGTAAGCAACAACTATAAATAAATTTGCCAAGGTTACTAAGCCAATGGTTGGATACATTGAAGAAGAGAGACAAAGTTTTAAAAGGAAACAGTAAGAGAGGGCAAGAGAGAGAGATAGAGAGAGAGAGTTTTAGAATGCCCTTGTCATTGTGAACTTTGAGCTAATCGTTAAATTAAGCAATTGTCGTAAATTTCTAATGAATTGGCATATTTGGTTAAAGGCAACCCCAGCGATCACCCATGTACCACATTACCAACCAACACCAACCCACTCACATTGACTTTTAGACCCACCCAAGCCATAGGAAAAGCCAATTACCCGGATTCTGTAAACACAGTTGACTTAAAATAGAACAACGCTAGCGAGTGGGTGGACATCCGAGCACAACTGTTTATGTGTGCGTGCATTGTCCCTTGATCAGAATGGAATCGTTACGACACCTTGGGTAAACATATTCACATTCCCATTGGCATTGTGGCTAATGTGGAGGAAATGGGTTTTTGCATTTTATGTCATTTTAATTAATTCCTTTTCTTTGGTCTCTAACAAATTGCAATTTTTATGATACCAAATTAGTTGGATCAATTTCGGAGAGAAGTTTTTCAAATAAAATACCCATAAAGACGGCGCACATAAATGTATCAATTATCCGAACACGTACGTAAAGGCACGTTGATGATGCCACTTTGCCATGCAAGGACATTAAAATAAATGTTCATTTAATTGGCCCAACATTTTGTGAGAATGGCAAGGGGGAAATAAATCTGTGTATCTATGTTTTGTCCTTGAAGCCAATATCTAATAATTGAGTCAATTTAGTTCGGAGAACAACTTAAAATGATACGTTTTGGAATGCACTCATTCTTGATGATATTAACGACATTGAAGTAATGGCAACTGAAAACTTAGTTTAATAAAAATGTCTATTCTGATAAGATAGAAACAAGTAAAAAGGCGTTAAATTCGGCCGGGTCGAAATTTGGATACCCATCACCTCGGTTATATATGTAAACCACCTTTCGTCATAATCCGGTGAAAAATGGAAAATGTATGCCCCTATAGCAGCTATATCGAAATATGTTCCGATTTAAACAAAATTCGACACGGAGTGCAAAGGTTTGTATGTTCGCCTATGGCGCTGAACGCCTGTGTTCGAATCCTAGCTAAGCCATCAGGAAAAATTTTCAGCGGTGGTTTTCCCCTCCCTAATGCTGGCAACATTTGCGAGGTACTGTGCCATGTAAAACTTCTCTCCAAAGAGGTGTCGCACTGCGGCACGCCGTTCAGACTCGGCTATAAAAAGGAGGCCCCTTATCTGTGAGCTTAAATTTGAATCGGACTGCACTAATTGATATGTGAGAAGTTAGCCCCTGTTCCTTAGTGGAATGTTTATGGGCAAAATTTGGAATTTTGCCTTGGAGATTTCCAATGGGCCACATCGGCTCAGATTTGAATATAGCTCTGGAATTTTTGCACGATTTAGCTGAAATTTTGCATGTAATATTCTATTATGACCTTCACAGAGCTCCCATAAAAACCGATCTCCTGATTTGCACATTGTGTTCCATTATGACTTTCAACATCTGTACGTATTGGGTTGCCTAAAAAGTAATTGCGGATTTTTTTAAAGAAAGTAAATGCATTTTTAATAAAACTTAGAGAGAACTTTAATCAAATATATAATTGCCATTTTGTTCGATAACCTTTTGCCATCTTCCTGGCAAATTTAGTATTCCACGCTCATAGAACTTCTGGCCTTTATCTGCAAAAAACTGAACCAAGTGCGATTTTATAGCCTCATCATTGCCGAAAGTTTTACCATTTAAGGAGTTCTGCAGAGATCGAAATAGATGGTAGTCTGATGGTGCAAGGTCAGAGCTATATGGTGGATGCATCAAAAGTTCCCAGCCAAGCTCACTCAGTTTTTGGCGAGTGACCAAAAATGTATGCGGTCTAGCGTTGTCCTGGTGGAATATGACACCTTTACGATTGACCAATTCTGGTCGCTTCTCCTTCATGGCTGTATTCAATTTGTCCAATTGTTGACAGTTTTAATTAATTAATTGTTTGGTTCCTTGGAAGCAGCTCAAAATGTACCACACCCTTCCAATCCCACCAAACAGACAGCATAACCTTCTTTTGGTGGATATCAGCCTTTGAAGTGGTTTGAGCTGGTTCACCATGCTTGGACAATGACGGTTTTCGACTAACGTTATTGTAAACAATCCATTTTTCATCTCCAGTTATGATTCGTTTTAAAAACGGATCGAATTCATTGCGTTTAAGGTGCATATCACAAGCGTTGATTCGGTTTGTTAAATGAATTTCTTTCAATACATGTGGTACCCATATTAAAATTGACGCCAAACAAACAAATGTAAACAAAATTTGGCGCACTTTTTTTCTAAAGCAAGCTAAAAGTAACAGCTGATAACTGACAGAAGAAAGAATGCAATTACAGAGTCACAAGCCGTTGAAAAAATTTGTCAACGCCGACTATATTACCGACAATTACTTATTGGGCAACCAATTAGTACGGTTCAAATCAGTAAAGAACCTGATACAGCTCCCATACAAACTGATCTCCCGATTTGTCTTCTTGAGACCCTGGGAGCCATAACTTTCCTCCGATATGGCTGAAATTTTGCACATAGTGTTCTGTTATGACTTCCAATAACCATGTCAAAATAGGTCTATAACCTGATATAGCTCCCATATAAACTGATCTCCCGAATTGATTTCTTGAGCCCCTGAAAGAAGCCATTTTTATCCGATTGCTGAAATTCTATAACCTGATATAGCTTCCATAGCAGAATCCATAGTGTTGGGTTCTCAAGTTTCGGCCCGGCCGAACTTAGCACTCTTTTACTTGTTTCTTCTATGATCCCTTCCAGGATTTGGTGAATATGTGGTCTAGGGTGAATTATCCTGGACTTAAGCCGCATTGATAGGGCCCAATTATCTCTTTGACTTTAGGTTTTAATCTTTTACACAGTACGCTCGAGAGTATTTTGTATGCGATGGGGAGGAGACTTATTCCTCTGTAGTTGGCACATTCCGTCTTATCTCCTTACTTGTGTACGGGACATCGTATGCTGAGATTCCAGTAATCGGGTGTGCGTTCTTCTGACCAAATTGCGCAAACAAGCTGATGCATATGCCTTATCCACGTATCGCCTCAGGTCTTAAATAATTCAGCGGGTAACCCGTCGGCTACTGCTGCCTTGTTGTTCTTCATTTGGGTCACAGCTATTGTATTTGGACCTTTTTCTAACTAGGAGGTAAACATTCTATACCATCATCAGGGATTGGTTCTGCAGTATCCTCTTCGCCGCCATCGTCGGACTCCAGGTAAGGTTCGGTTACAGTGGCTGTCTAGTCTTCTAGTTCCTAACGTTCAACCATGCAGATCGCTTTAAAAAGCCCAACAACTTGTAAATGTTCACATCTGCTAAATCAGACAAGGTCTCAAAGAAATGAGAACTCCTTCTGACTGCCATTGCGGGACTCGCACACAGCAGATGTTCTATTGTCTCTTCTTCCGACATTTTCACAGCTTCGGCAAAAGTCGTTACTGGCTACCTTCAGTTTGCCAGCATCTATTCCGATCAGGCAGTGGCCTGTTGACTGAAACGTCTGTTGTGGCCAGTGACAGCAAAGCGATAGACCTCTTCAAGTCTAGATTAGGTCACATAATTTTGAAATGCTCACAGCCGTCGGACACTAGCACACTATCTGTGTCAGTTACCAGATTTCCTTCGTTGTCTCTGTAGGAGGAGTTGCCTGTATCAAAGCTATGGGTTTGATGTTTAATTCGGATAAAAAATTGAGGCTTTCAGGGGCTCAAGATGACAAATCTGGAGGTCGGTTTTGATGGGGGCTATATCTATCAGAGCCGATATGGCCCATTTGCAATCCCCAACGGATAACTTTAAGTGTTCGACCACTATCGTGATTTCGACAGACGGACGGACGGACATGGCTAGATTGACTCAGAACGTCGAGACGTTCAATAATATATATGGGGGAATATTTATGGGATCTTAGACGAATATTTCGAAGTGTTACAAATGGAAAGACTAGATTAGTATACCTCCATCCTATGGTAGTGGGTATAAAATATGGTTTTATGCTGATTATGGCTAGCCTTTCATCCACCGGAGTAATGCTGGAGACAAGGTGTTTCAGTCTCCGACTAACCACAAATCCACAGCCAAATTGATTGATCGTTGAGTGCTGTTGTGACGCCATTCCCGATCCATCGTACTTTGTGTAAGGCGGTAATATCTGCCTTGTACTTCTCCAATACATCCGCCAATGCGTAAACTGCACCTTCTCTATAAAGGGTCCGGACATTACAGATGCAAATTCGCAAATCATGGTCCTTTTTTCGTTTACGTGAGTCGTCAACGTTGGGGGATCCTTTGTCTCTCATAGTAGTTCTCAAATTTTTTCGTTGGCGGGTTACTGGCCCAGCGCCCCAATCGCATTTGAGATTGCGCATCCAGCCGCCCCCAACCTGGGAACAGACGCTGATGTTGGCCATTGGTTATTTGAAGGTGCCAAAACGTGCCTTGTCATCTCGAGTATAATTTGCACTCAGTATTTAAATAAGACCCGGTGACACCTGACCCCCCACCGAGACTCTCCTCTCGAAATCGCTGACTGTCCGCTGCCGCATTTGCAGTTACTCCACATAAAAACGAAGCTTTCCACTATCAACAACCTGTGGACGCGCTCTGTAGCTTTCAGCTAAGCTTCCCGTGATAACGATGAACACCATACAAGTCGGAGCTAAAAATTTTAGCGTAGACAGACAGACAGCCAGGCAGCCATTAAATCCCTGGAGAACGTATTTCTGAATACAAAAACCGCCCTCGACTGTCGCAGATATGCCAACGAGATGGCTAAACAGTTCAAAATTCACCTGTTCTGGGTGCCGGGTCACAGAGATATCCCAGGGAATTCTACAGCAGACGAACTTGCGAGACTAGGATCTACCTTACACACTCCAGGGACACTGGAATCTGTGGGTATGCCTTTAGCAACATGTAAGCTAAGTTTTCAGGACCAGTCCCGAAGGTCACCTAATGATAGATGCTCACAAGGAGGGGGCTGTGAGCATTCGAAAACTATGTGGCCTCATCTAGACTTGAAGAGGTCTACTGCTTTGCTGTCATTGGCTAGAACAGACGTCTTAGTCGTTGTGTCCGTCATGACAGCTCACTGTCTAATCGGAAAACATGCTGACAGACTGAAGGTTGCCAGCGACGACTTTTGCAGAAGATGTAGGGATATCGAGGAAGAAGAGACTATGGAACACCTACTGTGTGTGTATCCCACACTGGCAGTCAGAAGGAGTTCCACTTAAGGTTCTCATTTCTTTGAGAACCTGTCTGATTTAGCGGATGTGAACATTTGCTAATTATTGGGCTTTTCAAAGCGATCTGGAGTTCAACGGTAGGAACTAGAAGGTATATTCCTTCTTCTGTTACTGTGTTACCATAATGGACAAAAACGTCTAAGTGAGTCCAATGGCAGACTGCCACTTAAACCTAACTTAACATGTTCGTGAGCCGAAAGAATGCAATTCGCGTGAACATCTTATATTGCTCAGATCAATAGATCAACAGGTGTGGGCTGATTCTCATTTTACTCCATTTGGACCAGTTTGAGCCGATACACGTGTCACTTGGTTTCACGATTTCTGTCATTATCGTTTCAGTTTTAATTTTAATTTTCAAAAAAATTGTTTCTGGTTGTTAATTATCTTTCCGTACATCTATCATTTAAAATTTATTCTCACACCCCGTGGAATAATCAAAAAGTCAATGGCATTTCTTAGTTGTGTAACTGAAATTTATGGTAAAAAACTTGAACTTGCTGCACAAAAGCGTTTTGACCATTGATCACATGCAGTATCACTGACATGCAACGCTTCAGCACTTTCGTAACTCAGGTCTTAGCCCACTGGGAAATTTAAGCTGAACTTGGGTTATTGCAGTTCACGCCACCACAGCCCAAACCCTTCTATGCCGTGTTTGGTTTTTGTTTTTTTATTTGAATTTACAAAATAATCAATGAATATGAATATCAAAATATTCAAAAACGTGTTTAATACACAAACACCATATCTGTGACATTTTAATACAATTGGGGCGGAGTGACATATGGAACCGGGCAGATTAGGCAGACTGACGCGTCGTCAGTTCGGCAAAGTAACACTCCCTAGTAAATCATCAGTGCGCCTCAGCATAATATGCAAATTAATTGCTTAATTATATGCAAAATTAATTTTGTCAAATAAACAAATTCAACGTAATCTGCGCCAACTAAATATTTGCATTTATAATAAAGATGAACTAAGGACTGTCCACAGTTGAAATGGGAAGAGATACACCATTAAGTTACAATAGACTCAACAAGTTGACCATCTCTCAAACTGGGAGTCCACGTTACAAGCTTCCCCAAAAAAAATTTGCTTGTGGGTTATTGGATCTTGGCCCAGTTACCATACTATTGGTTGCCCAAAAAGTAATTGCGGATTTTTTAAAAGAAAGTAAATGCATTTTTAATAAAACTTAGAATGAACTTTAATCAAATATACTTTTTTACACTTTTTTTCTAAAGCAAGCTAAAAGTAACAGCTGATAACTGACAGAAGAAAATATGCAATTACAGAGTCACAAGCTGTGAAAAAATTTGTCAACGCCGACTATATGAAAAATCCGCAATTACTTTTTGGGCAACCCAACAGTTCTGGCTTCTGTAGTACCGTTACCTCATCTGTTGGGTCTTTGAGGTCTTTCTTAATCATACACCTTGGCTTGATATCTGCCGCTCTACTTTAAAATCGAAGATTAACATAGACTACTTAGGATTTAAAAGCTGTTCCCAATTTAAGATGCCACCACTTCCTTAACTTAACTAGGGCTGCGGAGTCTGACGCTTGACTCCAACCTCGGAAAGAAGTCGGAGTATTTAACCGACTTCGATTCCAGCTAAAAAACCTCTTCTGCTATCATTGCTGTAAACCAACTTTGATTTTTATACCCTACACCACTACTAGCAGGCCACCGTAGCGCAGAGGTTAGCATGTCCGCCCATGACGCTGAATTCATGGGTTCAAATCCTGGCGAGACCATCATAAAATTTTCAGCGGTGATTATCCCCTCCTAATGCTGGCGACATTTGTGAGGTATTATGCTATATATTGGGTTGCCCAAAAAGTAATTGCGTAAAGTAATAATATAGTCGGCGTTGACAAATTTTTTCACAGCTTGTGACTCTGTAATTGCATTCTTTCTTCTGTCAGTTATCAGCTGTTACTTTTAGCTTGCTTTAGAAAAAAGTGTAAAAAAAGTATATTTGATTAAAGTTCATTCTAAGTTTTATTAAAAATGCATTTACTTTCTTTTAAAAAATCCGCAATTACTTTATGGGCAACCCAATAAAAACTTCTCCTCAAAAGAGGTGTCGCACGCCGTTTGGACTCGGCTATAAAAAGGAGGTCCCTTATCACTGAGCTTAAACTTGAATCGGTCTGCACTCATTGATATGTGAGAAGTTTGCCCCTGATCCTTAATGGAATGTTCATGGGCAAAATTTACAATTTTCACCACTACTGTGGTACAGGGTATTAAAACTTAGTGCATTTAATTGTAACACCCAGAAGCAAGAGAGATAGACCCATTCATAACCATACGATCCACTCAGAATCACTCTCTGATTCGATTTAGCTATGCCCGCCTGTCTGTCAGTCTATTTGTCCGACTGCCTGTCTGTCTGTCTGTCCGTCTGTCCATGTTAATTTGTGTACAAACTACAGGTCGCAGTTTTTAACCGCTCGTCACAAAATTTTAGTACAGGCATGTTTTTCGACCTGGAGACGAAGCCTATCAAAATTCAAAAAAAATATTGTATAACGCTTTTCTCAACGACTTCCTCCAAGTTTCCTCGAAAGCGGTTCAGATATAGATATAGCTCCCATGTATATGCTCGTCCGATTTTGAGAAGTATTGCAATAAAGTGCTCAATTGTCAACCGATTCTCTCGATAGTTTGCAGAAAGCTTTTTCTTATGGCTCTCAGCATTGCTGGCGAATGTCATAGAAATCGGTTCAGATTTAGATATAGCTACCTCATATATATAACCAGATTTTCTCTCCTAGGCCACTGTCCGTGTGTCTGTCCATCCGTCTGTTGTAAATACTCTACAGGCTTCAAAAATTAAAACATTGAGATGAAATTTGGCACAGATACGTCTGTTTGATGCATGCTGGTTAAGTTCTTGAACGGGCCAAATCGGACCATATTTGGAAATAGCTGCTATATAGACCGATTTTCCGATAAAGGGTCTAATACCCATAGAAAATTCATTTTTCATTCGGTTTTGCTGAAATTTTAAACAGTGAGTTATTTTTGGCCTCCTGAGTCCCGACCTAAATATGATTCAGATCAGACTGTATTTAGATATGTCATATTGACCGATCTGCCGATAAAGGGTCTGAAGCCCATAAAATCTTTATTTTTTCACCGATTTAGCTGAAATTCGAAACAGTGAGTAATTTTAGGCCTACCAATATCTGACTCAAATATAGTTTAGATCGGATTATATTTACAATGGATATAGCTGCCATATAGACCGGTCTCACGATATAGGGTGTGAAGTCCATAAAAGCTTTATTTATTGCCCATTTTCGCTGTAATTTGCAACAGTTGGTAACTTTAAGCCTCCCGACATCTGACGTAAGTATGGTTCAGATCGGAATATATTTAGATATATTTATAGCTGCCATATAGACCGATCTGCCGATAAAGGGTCTGTAGCCCATAAAAGCTTTATTTTTCCACCGCTTTCGCTAAAATTTAAAACATTGAGTAATTTTAGGCCTACCTACATCTGACCCAAATATGGTTCAGATCGGATATTTAGATATAGCTGCCATACAGACCGATATACCAATAAAGGGTCTGAAGCTTTTAAAAGCTTTATCTTTTTAACCAAGGGGTAAGGATCCGAACGAGCTATGCAGAAGGTCTGAAAGGGTCTTGCATATGGCATATGACTGGGCTAGACCCAGAGGTCTCAGCGTTAACCCAGAGAAGACTGAAATATGCCTGTTCACGAGGAAGACGAAGGTGGGCGAATTTAACGCTCCACGTTTCCTCAATAAGACGATTTCGATATCTTACAAGGTCAAATACTTAGGTGTGATCTTGGACAGGAACTGAATTGGAAGTGTCTCATTCAGGAGCATACTGAGAAGGCTCCCAGATGTTGGACACTATGTAGACGAGCCGTAGGCTCGAAATGGGGCCTGAATCCTAGGATAGTCCACTGGCTTTACAGCAGCGTGATTAGACCAATACTTATTTACGCCTCAGTAGTTTGGTGGACTGCTATGGAGAAAAAGTGCAACATAAGGACCATACAACAGGTTCAGAGAACATGTTATTCTGGCATAGGCGGAGCGTTAAGGACCAAGCCCACTAGGGCACTGGAGACTATTCTAGATATCCGACCCATTGACATACAAATTACGTGTGAGGCAGCCACTGCGGCTATGAGACTTAAGACGATGGGAGAATGGATTGAGGATAGGAGCAGCTCACCCCATCGCGGTATAATCGAGGCGACAATAGGAAACCTGAAAGGAAGGGAAGAGGTTTTCGATCGGATACCTGAGATGAACCTTGAAGTTGAGTGCAAGGCACTGCTGCCATCGGCACAGTCTTGGATTGACGGAACCCTAGTATTGCCATCTGGAATATCATGTTGCACGGATGGATCAAAGCTAGACGACAGAGTGGGCCTGGGGGTTTACATTGAGAACCCAAGGACTGAGATCTGTTTTAGACTGCCTGACCATAATACAGTCCTGCAGGCGGAGATCCGGGCGTTCACGGAATGCGTGAAGTGGTGTGGTGCTAACGCGAGGATGTCGAGTGTGAACATCTTTACCGACAGTAATCAGGCCATAAGGGCAATAACAAGCAGGACGGTATGGTCACGAACAGTCCTGCAGTGTAAGAAGGAGATTGGAGATTTCTCTGAGGATTGCAAAATCCTCATCGTTTGGGTGCCGGGTCATAACGGAGTAAGGGGAAATGAAAGGGCAGACGATTTGGCGGTGAAGGCCAGAGGACTGCCGTCAATAATCTTGGTTAACCCGAAGTCTTTCGGGTCGACGCAGTCCGAGTTAAGGGAGTGGGCGACGAATGCGCATGCCATTCAACATTGTGGAACAGCGAAACGGTCGGTAGGACGGCGAAAATCCTATGGTGGGATCCAGATCGTGAAAAAACGAGGCTATAACTGAAAGGAAGCAAGAAGGAGGTCTGTATAGCTATTGGTATCATTACAGGACACATAGGACTACGAGCTCACTTATGTAAAATCGGTGCGGCAAGTGTTAACATGTGTAGGGCATGCGGGGAAGATGATGAGATGTTGGAGCATTTCCTTTGTCATTGTCCGGCTTTCGCGTCTAACAGATACCGGCACTTAGGTGGAGACACAATACCAGACATGAGCCAACTTAGGGGAGTGGTATTGAAAACAATTAAGGATTTTGTAAGTAGCACGGAATTCCTAACTTAAAATTGTCTTTTTAGAGGTTACTTTATAGTTCTTAGAGCGCACAACAAGCCGACTACTGGCTTAGATGTATGTCCATAGTGGCATGGGGCGGATTAATATCGGCACTCTCTTTTCAACCTAACCTAGCCTAACCATGGTCAAAATCGGTTCAGATTTAGATATAGCTCCCATATATATATGTTCGTCAGATGTTGGGTAATTTACAATAATGTTGTCATTTGGCAACCGTAGTTAATACGGTTTGAACATATTTGCTCGAAACCCATCTGAAAACATCCGCCGAGGTCCATCAAAATTAGTTCAGAATTGGATATATTGGGTTGCCCAAAAAGTTATTGCGGATTTTTTAAAAGAAAGTAAATGCGTTTTTAATAAAACTTAGAATGAACTTTAATCAAATATACTTTTTTACCCTTTTTTTTTAAGTAAGCTTAAAGTAACAGCTGATAAGTGACAGAAAAAAGAATGCAATTACAGAGTCACAAGCTGTGAAAAAATTTGTCAACGCCGACTATATGAAAAATCCGCAATTACTTTTGGGCAACCATAGCCTCCACTTTGTACCTATAGGGTAGGTGTAGGATATCATAAAATCGGCACCGCCCGACTTTCCCCATTTTCTTACTGGTTTAAAAGCTTATATTGGGACAGTCTTTATTTTAATTTCCGCATATAACATTCACATCTATGCTTGTATGCGTGCACATCTCATTAGCACATGAAATTCAAAATAAATATTTTTTTTTTTTTGTAGATCAAAGCCTTTTGTTGCTGCTGTGGGTTGATGAGCGGCACTTGAAAGAAATCATAATCGTGTAAAAATTTGTAATATAAAGGATTTTAATGGGACTCTTTTGAATGCCATTACGCAAATATTATGGTTATCGCCTTCTTTGGTGGGCTATGGGTGGGCAAGTAGGTTCATCAAAAACTGTCAATAAAACCAACAATCATGCGAAATGCTGGAACGACAATGGGCTTAGAGTATCCAAATGTGGCCAACCACAGTTGGATAAGACCACATTAACTTGACCCATTTTGTATGGGAATTTCAGCTTAGCCCTTGCAAGACAATACCAATTGATTAGTAATTTAATAGCATTGTTTGCCATTGTGTCTCTGTCATAAATTATGTCGCTATGGTGATTTTTCATCTTCTTCATTGACCGAACATCAAACTCTTCTATTTCATTATGTTTCGCCTTTCAAATGGTGTCGAATGGCAGATTTCCAAGATTTGTGTTAATTTCAAAACAATTTCCCGCTTTAATTAACCTCTCATTATTAATGAAGGCTCTAATGCGATTAAAGTTATTAAGGTGGAATTTCATGCCGTATTAGGTGTTATCTCCATCAACATCAAACCTAAAAAGTTTTTTTTTTTTATTAAATTATAGCCAATGGCTGTAGTTTGATGGATTAAAATTCCTTTTAAAATTGACTGTGCGCGTGTAAGCTACACAAATGGAATAGGCCTTTTTTCAAGTGAAACAAAGAGACAATAGATTTAGGTTGATATTAAAAATCGAATTTTATAGACCTAGAGAAACCGAACTAAATGAGTTTTCTTTTCTTATTGAAAAAGTTGGTATAATGACTTTTGATGTTGTCATTATATGCGCGTAGCTAACACCTTCCACAAAACTTTACACTTGCAGGTTTTTTTTTTAAGTTAAAGTGAGTTGAGTTTTAAAATGGTTATGTACTTCATTCATTTATTTATTTTATCACTTAACTTTGGAAAACGTACTGTACGTAAATTAGGTTAGGTTAGGTTGAAAAGAGGGTGCAGGCTTTAATCCGCCCCATGTCACTATGGGCATACTCCTAAGCCAGTAATCGGCTTACTGTGCGCTCTAAAAACTACAAAGTAACCTCAAACAAGTAAAAAGGCATTAAGTTCGGCCGGGCCGAACTTTCGATACCCACCAACTCGGGTATATATGTAAACCCCCTTTCGTCACAATCCGGTGAAAATTGGATAACTTAAGCACCCAAATTCGACACGGACATTGAGTGGTCTAATATATATGTCACTATTCAATTTTGTAGAACAAAATATTGATCTTTTTGGCAGATATATCCAATTATAAACCGATCTGAACCATATTAAGGTCGGATATCGGAGGGCTCTGAAAAACGCACTGTTTTAAATTTTAGCGAAATCGGTAAATAAATAAAACTTTTATTGGCTTCAAACCCCTTATCGACAGATCAGTCTATATGGCAGCTATATCCAAATATAGTCCGATTTGAACCATATTTAGGTCGGGTATCAGGAGGCTAAAAATAACTCACTATTCCAAATTTTAGCGAAATCGGTGAAAAAATAAACCTTTTATGGCCTTCAGACCCTTTATCGGGAGATCGGTCTATATGGCAGCTATATCTAAATATAGTCCGATCTGAAACATATTTAGGTCAAATATCGGGAGGTTAAAAATAACTCACTGTTCCAAATTTCAGCGAAATCGGACAAAAAATAAAGCTTTTATGGCCTTCAGACCCTTTATCGGGAGATCGGTCTATATGGCAGCTATATCTTAATATAGTCCTATCTGTACCATATTTAGGTCGGGTGTCAGGAGGTTAAAAATAACCCACCGTTTCAAATTTAAGCAAAAGAGGTTAAAAAATAAAGCTTTTATGGGCTTCATACCCTTTATGGGCAGATCGGTCTATATGGCAGCTATATCTGAATATAGTCCGATCTGAACTTTATTTGAGTCATATATTGGTAGGCCTGAAGCTACTTACTGTTTCAAATTTTAGCTAAATCGGTGGAAAAATAAAGCTTTTATGGCCTTCAGACCCTTTATCGGGAGATCGGTCTATATGGGAGCTATATCGAAATATAGTCCAATCTGAACCATACTTAGGTCAGATGTCGGGAGGCTTAAAATAACCCACTGTTTTAAATTTCAGCGAAATTGGGCAATAAATAAAGCTTTTATGGGTTTCAGACCCTTTATCTGGAGATCGGTCTATATTGGAGCTATATCGAAATATATTCCAATTTCAACCATACTTAGGTCAGATGTCGAGAGGTTAAAAATAACTCACTGTTTCAAATTTTATTGAAATCGGCTAATAAATAAAGCTTTTATGGGCTTCAAATCCTTTATCGGGAGATCGGTCTATATGGCAGCTATATCTAAATAAAGTCAGATCTGAACCATTTTTAGGTAAGATATCGGGAGGCTTAAAATAACCCACTATTGCAAATTTTAGCGAAATCGGGTAATAAATAAAGTTTTTATGGGCTTCAGACCCTTTTTTGGCAGATCGGTCTATATGGCAGCCATATCGAAATATAGTCCTATCTAAACCATATTCGAGTCAGTTGTCGGTAAGCTTCAAACTACTCACTGATTCAAATTTTCAAAATCGGATGCAAAATAAAGTTTTTATGGTCATTACATGGGCATTCCTTTATCGGAAAATCGGTCTATATAGCAGCCATATCCAAATATGGTCCGATTTGGTCCGTTCTAGAACTTAACCAGCGTGCACCAAAAACACGTATCTGTGCCAAATTTCAGCTCAATATCTCAGTTTTTGAAGGCTGTAGAGTGATTACAACAGACGGACGGACAGACGGATAGACGGACAGACACACGAACATCGTTAAATGGTGTTAGAATTTTACAACGATCCGAAATATATATACTTTGTAGGGTCGGAAATTGATATTTCGATGTGTAACAAACGGAATGATTAAATGAATATACCACCTATCCTACGGTGGAGGGTATAAAAAGAAAATTTTAAGTTAGGAAATCCGTGCTACTTACAAAATCCTTAATTATTTTCAATGCCCCTCCCCTAAGTTGGTTAATGTCTGGTATTGTGTCTCCACCTAAGTGTTGGTATCTGTTAGACGCGAAAGCCGGGCAATGGTAAAGGAAATGCTCCAACGTCTTATCATCTTCCTCGCATGCCCTACACATGCTATCAATTGCCGCACCGATTTTACATAAGTGAGCTCGTAGTCCTAAGTGTCCCGTTATGATACCGAAAGCTATACTGACCTCCTTCTTGCTTCCTTTCAGTAATAGCCTCGTCTTCCCAGGATTTGGATCCCCCCATAAGATTTTCGCCGTCCTACCGGCTGTTTCGCTCTTCCACAATGTTGCCTGCGCATTCGTCGCCCACTCACTTAACTACGGACTGCGGCGACCCGATAGGCTTCGGGTTAACCAAGTTTGTTGACAGCAGTCCTCTGGCCCTCACCGCCAAATCGTCTGCCCTTTCACTCACCCTTGGATTGTGCCATCCTCAGAGAAGGCGTTTATCTCCTTCTTACACTGCAAGACTATTCGTGACCTTACCGTCCTGGATGTTATTGCCCTTATGCCCATTTTACTGTCGGTAAAGAAGTTCACGCTGGACGTCCTCGCGTTAGCACCACACCACTTTACGCATTTCGGGATCGCCCGAATTTCCGCCTGCAGGACCGTATTATGGTCAGGCAGTCTAAAACAGATCTCAGTTCTTGGGTTCTCAATATAAACCCCCAGGCCCACTCTGTCTTCTAGCTTTGATCCATCCGTGTAACATGATCTTCCAGATGGCAATACTAGGGTTCCGTCAATCCAACACTGTGCCTCTGGCAGCAGTGCCTCGCACCCAACTTCAAGGTTCATCTCAGGTATCCGATCGGAAACCTCTTCCCTTCATTCCAGGTTTCCTATCGTCGACTCGATTATACCGCGATGGTATGAGCTGCTCCCATCCTCAATTCATTCTCCCATTGCCTTAAGTCTCATAGCCCCAGTGACTGCCTCACACGTAATTTGTATGTCAATGGGTCGGATATCTAGAATAGTCTCCAGTGCCCTAATGGGCGTGGTCCTCATCGCTCCGCCTATGCCAACACAAAATGTTCTCTGAACCTGTTGCATGGTCCTTATGTTGCACTTTTTCTCCATAGCAGTCCACCAAACTACTGAGGCGTATGTAAGTATTGGTCTAATCACGCTCCTGTAGAGCCAGTGAACTATTCTCGGATTCAGGCCCCATTTCGAGCCTACGGTCCGTCTACATAGTGCCCAACATCTGTGAGCCTTCTCCGTACGCTCCTGAATGTGACAATTCAGTTTCCTATCCAAGATCACTCATAAGTATTTGACCTTGTCAGATAGCGACATCATCTTATTGAGGAAACATGGTGCGTTCGTCTTCCTCGTGAACAGGCATATTTCAGTCTTCTCTGGGTTAACATTGAGACCTCTGGGTCTAGCGCAGTCATATGCCATATGATCTTCGGCCCTTCTGCATAGCTCGTTCGGATCCTTATCCCTTAGAAGTATTATAACATCGTCTGTATAGCAGACGGGTTTAAATCCCTCCTCAGTCAGCATCCATAATAGGTCATTTATGGTGGTCACCCATAGGAGTGGCGATAAAATGCCCCCCTGTGGTGTGCCCTATGCCACTTTCTCCCTTATATTTATGCCATGGGACACACAATTTATCCACCTGTTCCTTAGCATATGGTTTATCCAGTTTCTAAGGACCGGGTCCACCCGGTACTGGTCTAAGGAGTGGATCAGAGTATCGGCCCGCACATTGTTAAAAACCCTCTCGATGTCAATGCATACCGCCTGTGTGTACGTTTTGGCATCGAAGGATTCTTCTATTTTATGCACAACCACGTCCAGGGCAGTCTCCACCGACCCTCCCTTGATATAGGCATGCTCTTTGTATTTGAGCAGTTCGTTGGTTGTCCTACTCGTACTCGTTAGCGTATGGTTTATCCAGTCTCTAAGGACCGGGTCCACCCGGTACTGGTCTAAGGATTGAAGCGGTGTGTCGCTCCGCACATTGTTAAAAGCCCCCTCGATGTCAATGTATACCGCCAGTGTTAACGTTTTGGCATCGAAGGATTCTTCTACAATATTTTATGCACAACCTCGTGCAGGGCAGTCTCCACCGACCTTCCCTTGATATAGGCATGCTGTTTGTATTTGAGCAGTTCGCTGGATGTCCTACTCTTTATCATGGTGTCCACAATACGTTCCATGGTTTTGAGTAGAAAGGACGTAAGGCTTATGGGTCTGAAGGTCTTTGGTGTCGCATAACTTGCCTTGCCGGGCTTGGGTATAAACACCACCCTTGCCTCCTGCCAGGCTTTCGGAGTATATCCGTATATATAGTATATAAGTCCTAGGTACGCTGTGAAAATTTTAGCCAGACGAGGCGCTAGATAGTCTTCCTCTTTCTGTAGGAATGCCGGAAATATTCCATCAGGTCCAGCTGACTTAAATTTTTTGAAGCTCCTCAAGGATTCCCTCACCATAAATTCCGTTATTATAAACCTTCGATCTACATCATTATTCCAAGATTCCGGTGTCTCCGTGAGTCCCTTCGTATCCTGTGGAAAATTGGTTTTCATCAAAAGCCTCAACATGTCCTCCATTGTCTCTGCTCTTACTCCCATGTCGTCTACTAAAGTTTCAGTTTGGTCATGGGTGTTGGAAAGAAGCTTTTCTATCTTGGCGGCGTCATTAACGCTATGGACCTGTTCGTAGAAAATATTCCAGGAGGCACGTTTTGCCGCACTGGTAATCTTATTGTATTCCTTGAGCCGTGTGTAATACTCATCCTAATAAACTTCCGCTTTTTTACGATGTGCTCTGTTAAAAATCTGCGGACCTCTTTCCCAATATTGCGAATCTCCCCGTTCATCCAGGGTTTTTCTTCGGCTGATTTCCTTTGCTGAAGAGGACAACAAAGTGGGCTACCGAAAGTGTTCTAGGTATAAATCCAATGCAAGACAGAAGTAGTTCTTTTCAGCAGGTGATACAAGTTGCCTACAATGGAACCTGTCTCCTTGGGTGGAAAGAATGTTCCATTTACTTAAAACGACGAATACCTAGGTGTTTTGCTGGACAGGAAATTGAACTTCAAATCCAACATTTTGGAAAGGCTAAGAGAGGCCACTCTTGCCCAATACACCTGCAAGAGAGCCATTGGCAAAAGTTGGGGGTTTAGACCGCTCGTCATGCATTGGGTATATACAGCAGTTGTCAGACCTATAATGCTTTATGGTGTTGTGGTCTGGTGGACGGGTCTTCAAAAGTCCAACTACTGCTCAATACTTAACCGCAACCAAAGGATGGTTTGTTTGTGCATCACAGCCGCACAAAGGACGACACCATCTGATGGACTGAATTTAATGCTACATCTTAGCCTCTGGACATTGTGGCTACCCAAATTGCAGCGATCACTGCCGTGAGGTTAAGGGAGCTTTCTCATTGGTCATGTCGCGGCTACGGATACTGTGTTATCTTTGATACAATATCCGATGATCCAGGCAGTGTGGAATACACCCTACCTGAGCCGCTTTTTAATAAAAAGTCCGTCATGACTGGTCACTGTTTAATCAGAAATCATGCTGACAGACTGAAGGTTGCCAGCAACGACTTTTGCAGAAGCTGTGAGGACATCGAAGAAGAAGAGACTAGCAATTAGAAGGAGTTCGACTGTAGGTTTTCATTTCTTTGAGAACCTGTCTGATTTAGCGGATGTGAACATTCGCAAGTTATTGGACTTTTTAAAGCGATCTTGATGGTTCAACGGTAGGAACTAGAAGGCATCTTCCTCCTTCTGTTCCTGTGGTATCACTATGGACGAAAACGTCAAAGTGAGTCTGATGACAGACTACCATTTAAAACAAACCCAACCTAACCTAAGGGCTCAAGAAGTCCATTCGGGAGATCAGTTTATATGGGAGCTATATCTAAATATTAAGTATCTGTACAAACAGCTAGCCTTACGCGTTCGACCGTTTTCGTGATTTCGATAGACGGACGGACATGTCTAGATCGATTCAGAACTTCGAGACGATCAAGAATATGTATATTTTATGGGATCATAGACGAATATTTCGAGGTTTACAAACGGAATGATTAGATTAGTATACCCCCATCCTATGGTGGTGGGTATTAAAAAAGATGTCACAGCGCTGAACACAACTCACGGACAAAATCGGACGATAAATGCGCCTTTTAAGGTCCCATGACCTTTTTCAAATTTGGACCTACCTGAACCAAATTGAAAAAGTATGTCGAAGGGACGAACGCCACTCATTGTCGCAAATTGCGGCGAAAACGGTTAATAAATGCGCCTTTTATGGGTCCATGACTTTAAATCGAGAAATCGGTTTATATTGCAGCTATATACAAATCTAGACCGATCTGGGCCAAATTAAAGAAGGATGTCGATGGGCCTAACACAACTCACTGTCCCTAATTTCCGCGAAATCGGACAATAATTGCGCCCTTTATGGCCCCAAGACCTTCAACCGAGAAATCGGTCTATATGGCAGCTATATCCAAATCTAAATCGATCTGGTCCAAATTGAAAAAAGGATATCGAGTGGACTTACACAACTCACTGTCGTAAATTTCAGCAAAATCGGATAATAATTGTGACTTTTATGGGCCTAAGACGTTAAATCGGCAGATCGGTCTATATGGGGGATTAGACCGATCTCATGCATATCTATCCAAAATTATTGTAACTATGCTATTTTAAGAGTAAATAGGGGCTATATCTAAATCTGAACTCATTTTTCACAAAATTGATAACGTTTGTTTTTAGTCTTACAACGTTATATCTGCAAATTTTCTCGATGATTGATAAACAAATGCGATCTCCACCTTAATTACAAACAAAAAGTAAAATAAGTGGATCGGTTTATATGAGAACTGTGTCAGGCTATAGACCGATTCAGACCATAATTGAAACGTATATTGAAGGTCATGGGGAAAGTCGTTGTACAAAATTTCCGCCAAATCGGATAAAAATTGCGCACTCCAGAGGCTGAAGAAGTCAAGACCCCAGGTCGGTTTCTATGACAGATATATCAGGTAATGGACCGATTTAAACCATACTTAACACCGTTGTAGAAAATCATAACAAAACACCTCATGCAAACTTTTAGACCTCTAGTGACTCAAGAAGTCAAGATTCAAGATAGGTTTATATGACAGCTATACCAGATCATACTTAACACAGTTGTTGGAAGTGATACCGAAACACTACGTGCAAAATTTCAGACAAATCGGACAAGAATTGCGCCCTCTAGAGGCTCAAGAAGTCAAGATCCAAGATTGGTTTATATGGCAGCTATATCAAAACATGGACCGATTTGGCCCATTTACCATCCCAACCGACCTACACTAATTAAAAGTATTTATGTAAAATTTCAAGCGGCTAGCTTTACTCCTTCGAAAGTTAGCTTTCGACAGACAGACGGAGGTGTTTTGTTATGACTTCCAATAGCTGTGCAAAGAATGCGCAAATCGGTATATAACCAGATATAGCTGCCATATAAACCCATCTGGGATCTTGACTTCTTGAGCCTCTAGAGGGCGCAATTCTCGTCCGATTTGGCAGACATTTTGTACAGCGGCTTCTCCCATGACCTTCAACATACGTGTCTAATATCGTCTGAATCGATCAATAGCTTGAAACAGCTCCCATATAAACCGATCTGCCGATTTTGCTTCTTGAGCCCCTACACGGCTCAATTCTTATCCGAATGAACAGAAATATTACACAATGACTTCTACAATGCTCAGCATTCATTTATGGTCCGAATCAGACTATAACTTGATATAGCTCCAATAGCATAACAGTTCTTATTCAATATTCTTTGTTTGCCTAAAAAGAGATACCGCGCATAGAACTCGACAAACGCGATCCATGGAGGAGGGAATATAAGATTCGGCCCGGCCGAACTTAGCCCGCTCTTGCCGGTTAAATACTGTGACCGTGATTTCAACAGACAGATGGACGGACGGAAATAGCTAGATCGTCTAAGATTTTTACTACGATACAGAATTTATTTAGTTTATAGCGTCGGAAACGGATATTTCGATGTGTTGCAAAGGGAATGACAAAAAGAATATACCCCTTCTCCTGCGGTGGGTATAAAAATGGTATGGCAGCCATGTAAAAACTTCTACCCATAGAGGTGTCGCACTGCGGCACAATGTTTGGTATCGGCTATAAAAGGGAGGCCCCTTATCGTTAAGATTAAACTTGAATCGGATAGCACACACTGATATGTGAGAAGTTTGCCCCTGTTCCTTAATGGAATGTTCATGGGCAAATTTGCATGTGCAATAGGATGGGGTGATTAGTATGGAAGAAAAAACATCTTAATGAGCCCTTCGCGTTTCTCATTCTTGGGGTTGTACTGACAAACACGTCCACTAGACCATACACCTACGGTGAGAATCAAGCCTTTAAATTTTGAATTGAAGTTTTTTCTCAGATTTCTATCAAGCTTTTTTTGGGATATTTTGACCTTTAAAACTCAAACCATTGAGATTTTGTAGTCCATTCGCTCTGGAAACAGACCCATATCACCAACCGACTAGTGGATAATTCAATCGTTGCTATAAAAGGCTTTAACATTTTTTTGCGCGACAGGTAACCCTACTCGCAGACTAAGACTCGTTTTATCGCTTTTCTTATACACAATTAAAAAATATTTAAAAAACAACAACTTTGGTCAAAAAAACAACTACTAAAATTGTCAATTTTCTCAACTATCCAAAGTACAAAGTTGTTGTTGAAATGCACTCTTTGCAAGCTATCATATAACAACAACAACAATATATTCATAATCAAGCCAAACAAGTAAAAGCGTGGTAAGTTCGGCCGGGCCAAATCTTATATACCCTCCACCATGGATCGCATTTGTCGAGTTCTATGCGCGTTATCTCTTTTTAGACAAACATAGAATATTGAATAAAAACTGTTATGCTATTGAACCTATATCAAATTATAGTCTTATTCGGACCATAAATGAATGCTGAACAAGAAGTCATTGTGTAATATTTCAGTTCATTCGGATAAGAATTGCGCCTTGTAGGGGCTCAAGAAGCAAAATCGGGAGATAGGTTTATATGGGAGCTGTATCAAGCTATTGGTCGATTCAGACTATATTAGAAACGTATTTTGAAGGTCATGAGAGAAGCCGGATGAGAATTGCGCTCTCTAGAGGTTCAAGAAGTCAAGATCCCAGATCGGTTTATATGGCAGCTATATCAGGTTCTATACCGAGTTACGCCATACTTAGCACAGTTATTGAAAGCCATTACAACATACCTCAACATACCTGGCTCAAAAAGTCAAGCTCCAAGATCGGTTTATATGACAGCTATACCAGATTATGAATCGATTTGAATCATACTTAGCACAGTTGTTGGAAGTCATACCAAAACATTACGTGCAAAAGAGGCTCTAGAGGCTCAAGATGTCAAGACCCAAGATCGGTTTATATGGCAGCTATATCAAAACATTGACCGATTTAAACCACACTCAACGTTGATGTTGGAAGTGCCACCAAAACACTAGGTGCAAAATTTCAATAAAATCGGACGAGAATTGCGCCCTCTAGAAGCTCAAGAAGTCAAGACCCAAGATCGGTTTATATGGGAGCTATATCAAAACATGGACCGATGTAAACCATACTTAGCGCAGTTGTTGGAAGTGATACCGAAATACTACGTGCAAAATTTCAATAAAATCGGATAAGAATAGCGCCACCTAGAGGCTCAAGAAGTCAAGTCCCAAGATCGATTTATATGACAGCTATATCAAAACATGGACCGATATGGCCCATTTACAATACCAACCGACCTACATCAAAAAGAAGTATTTGTGCAAAATTTCAAGCGGCTAGCTTTTTATTCCTTCGGAAGTTAGCGTGCTTTCGACAGACAGACGGACGGGCGGACGGACGGACGGACATGGCTAGATCGACATATGGGGTCTCAGACGAATATTTCGATTAGTTATAAACGGAATGACGAAATTAGTTTACCCCCCATCCTATGGTGGAGGGTATAAAAACCATCCCACCAGCCCCAACCTGTGCTTTGCTTCGGGTGGTGGTGTTTTTATTTTTTTTGTTCGGCTCGTGCTGCTTTTTCTCGTTCGTTTTATTGCAGCTCTCGGGTTTTTCTTTGTCTCTCTCTCTCTCTCTATAATTACCCTTAAAAATGTTAATAATTTTGGTGCCGCAGAGTATTGAACTCATGATTTCATGTTTGGTAGTCTTGCATGCATCCTCTAACCTACCGACATCATATTCTTTATGATGAAATAAATCAATAAGTACTGCTGCACAGTAATAGGTGTCTCAATTAATTAAATTAAGAAATTCAGAATACGAAATTCATATTTTTTATGCCGAAATTTCTTTAGAGAGAGTGACAAAGAAAAACCCCAGAGCTGCATTAATGCGAACGAGAAAAAGCAGCACGAGCCGAACAAAGAAAATAAAAACACCACCATCCGAAGCAAAGCACATATGTTGGCTGGTTGGATGGTTTTTATACCCTCCACCATGGGATGGGGGGTATACTAATTTCGTCATTCCGTTTGTAACTACTCGAAATATTCGTCTGAAACCCCATATGTCGATCTAGCCATGTCCGTCTGTCCGTCCGTCCGTCCGTCCGTCTGTCCGTCCGTCTGTCCGTCCGTTCGTCCGTTCGTCCGTCCGTCTGTCCGTCCGTCCGTCCGTCTGTCCGTCCGTCCGTCCGTCCGTCCGTCTGTCCGTCCGTCCGTCCGTCTGTCCGTCCGTCTGTCCGTCCGTCCGTCCGTCCGTCTGCCCGTCCGTCTGTCCGTCCGTTCGTCCGTTCGTCCGTCTGTCCGTCCGTCCGTCCGTCTGTCCGTCCGTCCGTCCGTCTGTCCGTCCGTCCGTCCGTCCGTCTGCCCGTCCGTCCAATGATATTTGCCCCATCACCTGCGTAATGCTAATACAGGTTCATTCCAATTTTATAATAATAGATGAGAAATGCATTAAAATGTCACTTGGTTTTTTTTATCTACATAAGCCAACCTCTTTTTTTTACAAAAAAAAAACCATTTTCACTCTCCTAGGCCTTGACCTTGTACAAGTTTAAATAAAAAGTTGTCCCACATTCACTAATTAGCCCACATTAATTTTTACAAAAATTGAATTGATTTTATAAAGAATTCCCCAAACGGGATGGGCTTAAGTGTTCATAAGCAGACAAAAAGACGGCATACATTGACAATGGGTCATCATCATCATCATTGAGGTTGAATTGCCTTTAACTCAAAACATTTCTATGATAAAGCATTTGGACCACATGTGGTTTTCAATAGGGGTACATCAAATCTGTGCCATTTGTCGAAGGCAACACCGCTTTTGTCGCTATGGTTGTTTTTACCAATTAATTATTGACTTGGCTTAATCAAAATGTAAAACGTGTGTAAGCCATGATATTTTCTTTGGCTGTCTTTTGAGCGGCTGTGGCAGTTGAGCCCCTATTACAAAAAGAGATATGTAAACAACCCCACAAACACACTTGGCCTTTTCGACTTGTCGCCGCAGTGAGTGACGGTTACATAAAATTTGAATTTGAAAATTGAAAATGTTTGGTTACAGTTTGTTGTGGCTGGTAGCACACAGACAGACAGTTAGATAGTCAACATTGCATGTGGTTTCAATCATGGCTGGGTATGTGGTAAATGTTCCTCTCTGGGTGAGTGTGAGTGTGTGTGTTAGTATGTGTTTTGTGCCATTGTCTTTAGTATCCAAATATACGCTAATAATGGGTATTTAGAGGGATATTTCCAAAAAGGTTTTGGTAACAGCAGCCGTTTTTTCTTTGTGGTTACATCCCAATGCCTTGGGAAATGATACGGGCTATAATAACTTTTAATCTCCATCATTTATAAGTCTAGCATTCAAGTGTGTTTGGGAGGAAAAAATATGCATTTAGGAATTTAATGGATTCGCAAACTTACACTGGCGAATATAATGATAGCAAACGTTTCTTATAAAATTGATTTAAAATTTAATTTGTATGGTCTTTGATATTGGAATGCAAATGCAAATATTTATATGTAAATTTGCGCAAATATGTGTATTAATATGTAATTCGTTTTCTAATCTCAAATACCTTTCATTTGAGCCACATATTGGCGTGGTCGAAACAAATACCCAAATACCCCTCATTTGAGCTCCATTTTTCCATAGTCGGCAAACATGACCGGCTTAGGGGGTGTTTTGGGGAATGGGCGGCCACTCAGTGAGTTGGCCTGGAAATATATATCGGGTTCGTGTTCCACTCTAAAAACCCTCTTATTTGAGCCTCATATTGTAAAAGTCAGCAAATACTTACTATTTGGGTGGTGTTATGGGAGTGATGTGGCCCCATGGACACTTTTATGGACACTGGACCCAAATACTGATATCACATTCGTGGTTTACTTCCAAAGACCTTTCATTTGAGCCCCATTTTGCTATGGTCGTAAATTTGTCTTATTTGGGGTATGTTCTCGGGGATGTGCGATCCTCCAAACACTTCGTCCCATATTTGGATATCAGATTCGTATTCTGCATTCAAATACCTTTTATTTAAGCCACATATTCCCATGGTCACTAAATAAGTCCTGTTTGGGGAGTGTTTTGGGGAAGGGGTGAACCCCAGAAACGTGGTCCCACATTTGGATATCAGATTCGTATTCTACTCACAAATTCCTTTCATATGAGTCCCATATTGCCATGGTTGGTAAATATGTCCGATTTAGGGGTGTTTTGGGGTTGGGGTGGTCCCCCTAACACTTGGTCCGACAATTGGATATCAGATACTATTTCTTATCCTAAATACCTTTCATTTGAGTCCCATATTGTCGTGATTGGTCTAAATATATGTTTGGTAGGATTAAGGGTGGGGCGGCCCCCCTAGGTACCCCATCCGAAATTTGGATACAAAATTTTTATTTTTAGGTTACTATAAGAGAGCACACAAAATTTCGCTTAAATCACATCACCCATCTCCGAGATCCTGCGTTTCTGAAAATTAGGGTAAGGGAGAGGGTCCGCCCCCCTTCAGATATCAAAAAATTTAGTACCCTATTTTCACCACGGGATCATTATGCACCATCAGTGAAAATTTCAAGAAAATCGGTTCAGCCGTTTCTGAGTCTATAAGGAAGTATAGTCCAATGACCCCGCCGGACTATAAACCGCACCTAACAGTCACACGTTGAGGATGGCTTCTCAAAAATAACTCCTAGGTTTTCCTGCGTCAATTTTGAAGTAATTCGGTCCGCAAGGTGCTTCACAGCGACCCAAAAATGCTTTTTTTTTGCGAATTGGGACTTTAAAATTTTTACTGCAAATGCAAATTTGCCCATGGACATTCCACTAAGGAATAGGGGCAAACTTCTCACATATCAGTGAGTGTTGTCCGATTCAAGTTTAAGCTCAATGATTAGGGACCGATTCCAATAGCCGAGTCCAATCGGTGTGCTGCATGGCTGCCATACCAAAAGGTACAGTACCTCCCAAATGTCGCCTACATAGGGAGGGGATAACCACCACTGAAAATTTTCATGATGTTCTCACCAAGAGGCGAACCCAGGCGTTTAGCGTCATGGACGGACATGCTAACCTCCGCGCTACGGTGACCTCCGAGTGTGTTTTTCACTGCTACTATGGAACTTAAGGCGATGGCAGAAAAGATATTTAGAATACACGAACAGACGAGGAGAGACGTCGATAGGAAACCTGGATGGATTGGAAGGGGTTTTAGATAGGATACCTAAGGCGATTTTTGATATCGAATGCAAGACACTACTGGCAGTTGCACGTTCTTGGACTATCTGAACTCTGATTTGCTATTTGGTAGTTGATGTTACACAGATGGATCAAAGCTAATGTATCAATTCCCGACTGCCTCACCATATTAAAGTTCTGCGGACGGAGATCCAAGTGCTCACAAAATGCGTGAGGTGGTATGGTATTAAGTAAAAACGTCGAGTGTGAACCAGAAGACCGATTGCTACCATTCGCTTTTATAACCGAAAATAAGAGATAATTTGCACCATTCGTTCAGTATTCGTTAACATTTTGGTGTGGTTCGAAACATGGAGTTAGAAATTTTCGAAATAATTAAAAGTACCTTACGCCAACAGCATCGCCTAAAAACAAAATTGGACCGCTCGGGGGCATATGTGGCTCAAATAAATGGTATTCGCGAATAGAGTACGAACATCATATTAAAAATTAGGTACAAGTATCTAGGGGGCCGCCCAAGCCCTAAACCGCTCCAAAAGTTCTGCCTAAAATCGAAGTGGACCGATCGGGACAATATGGGACTCAAATGAAAGGTATTCCAGGGGTAGAGTACGAATATCATATAAAAAATTGTGTCACCCCAAACCCAAAACCGTCTAGACACAACGTCCAGAGACATTAGGTGTAGCATTATAGTCAGTGTATCAGGTGGTGTCGTCCACAATGCGGCTGTTATGCACAAACAAGCCATCCTTTGGATCCAACTGAGTATTGAACAGTAAATTAAGTTTTGAAGCGTCGTCCACCGGATCACAACCACAAATTTAACCGCTCCGTTCGGTCTTTTTTTTTCACTCCGCTCTCGCTCCTTTATGTTTAAATTGACTATTTATTTTTCACACCTATATAGTACAAGTGACATACATACATACTAATTAAGTTGTTACGTTTAATCCGATTTATGTATTCTTGATCGACGTCAATATCGGATCATATCTTTAGATAGTTCTTACTATTAAACCATGTTAAACTTTTGAACAAAAAATATGTTGGCTTCTCTAAATTAGCGCCATCTACTGTCAGTTGAATCAAGTAAATTCAATTGAAATCTGCCAGTAGATGGAGCTAATTTAAATGTTAGTGCTACTCGATTGGAGTGTCATTATTCAGTCTTTTTTAAATTAATTCAAATTCAAACCTATTTTAGGGGGTTTTGGGGTTATATAGCCTATTGCTCCTTCCAGAACAACCTACACAATCTGTAAAAATTTCATAGGAATCGGTTCAGCCGTTTTTGAGTCTATACGGAGCAAACAAATTTACAAACCCACAAACAAACAAATATACAAACAAACACAAATTCATTGATATATGTATCCAATAAGGAACACACCCCTTTCATTTCAATGACAGTTCAATGTCATAATTAGTACCACGTTTAAAATTTCAACTAAATAATTGCGCTTTCTAGAGGCTCAAAAAGTCATAGATCGGTTTCTATGTGAGCTATATCAGGCTATAAACCTATTTGCGCTATACTTGGCACGGCTGTTGGAAGCCATAGCTAAATTTTACGTGCAAATCTGATTATAATTCCGCCGTCTATAGAGTCAAGAAGTCATATCAGAAGATCTGTTCGGATCGGAAATAAAAGACATTTATTGCTGGTTAAAAACCGATCTAGACCATACTTATCATAGTTATTGGAAATCAAAACAAAACACCTCATGCGAAATTTCATCCAAATCGGTTTAAAATTGCGCTCTCTAGAGGCTAGAGAAGTCAAAATCTTAAAACGGTTAATACGGCAGCTATATCAGGATATGAACCACTTTGGACCATACTTGGCACAGTTATTTAAAGTCAAAGCAAAACACCTCTTGCGAAACTTCAGTCATCGGATAAAAAATTGCGCCCTCAGCAAGCTTAAGAAGATAATAGTGCAGTTATATCAAGACGTAGACCAATATGGCTCATTTACAATACCAACTGAAGGAAATAATTGAGCAAAATTCAAGCACCTAGCTTTACTCCTTTGAAAGTAATCGTGTTGTCGACTCAAAGATAGACAGACAGACGGACATGGTCAAATCTACTTTAAATATCAAGAACATCAACAAGTAAAAAGGCATTATGTTCGGCCGGGCCAAACTTTGGATACCCACTACTTTGGGTGTATATGAAAACCCCCTTTCGTCATAATCCGGTGAAAATTGTATAAATAAAGCACCCAAATTCGACACGGACATTAAGTGGTCTAATGTCTTTGACACTATTCAATTTTGTAGACCAAAATATTGGTCATTTTGGCAAATATATCCAATTATAAACCGATCTGAACCAGAAAAACTCACAGTTTCAATTTTCAGCGAAATCGGGTAATATATAAAGCTTTTATGGCCTTCAGACCCTTTATCGGCAGATCGGCCTATATGGCAGCTATATCTAAACATAGTCCGATCAGAATCATATTTAGGTCAATGTTGGGAGGCCTTAACCTACTCACTGTTCCAAATTTAAGCGAAATCGGATAAAAATAAGGCTTTTATAGCCTTCAGACCCTTTATGGAAAATCGGTCTATATGGAATATCTAAATGTAGTCCAATCTGAACCATATTAAGGTCAGAGATCGGTCTATATGGCTGATATATCTAAATAAAGTCAGATGTCGGGAGACTTAAAATAACCCACGGTTTTAAATTTCAGCGAAATCGGGTAGTTTATAAAGCTTTTATGGGCTTCAGACCCTTTATCGGCACATCGGTTTATATGATAGCTATATCTAACATAGTCCGATCAGAATCATATTTAGATCGGATGGTGGGAGGCCTTAACCTACTCACTGCTCCAAATTTCAGCGAAATCGGATACAAAATAAAGCTTTTACGGCCTTCAGACCTTTTATAAGGAGATCGGTCTATATGGCTGCTATATCTAAATATAGTCCAATCTGAACCATATTAAGATCAAATGTCGGGAGGCTTAAAATAACACACTGTTGCAAATTTCGGCGAAATCGAGTAACAAATAAAGCTTTTATGGGCTCAGACCCTTCATCGGGAAATCGGTCTATATGGCAGCTTTATCTAAATTTAGTCCGATCTGAACAATATTTGGGTCAGACGTCGGGAAGCCTTAAGCTACTCACTGTTTCAAATTTCAGCGAAATAAGAAAAAAAAATAAAGCATTTATGGGCATTAGACCCTTTATCGGAAAATCGGTCTATATAGCAGCTATATCCAAATATGGTCCGGTTCGGCCCAATTAAGAACTTAACCAGCGTACAACAAAAAGACGTATCTGTGCCAAACTTCAGCTCAATATCTCAATTTTTAATGGCTCTAGAGTGATTACAACAGACGGACGGACAGACGGAAGAAATTAAGAGCAGTCTTTATATAAGACCGCTCGACATCTGTGGCGGGCTAGGCTAGTAGTTTCTTTATCGCTTCATAATATAATATTTGCGTATATATGTTGCATAATTTACGTTTGTTTCTATAAGCCTGCAAGTCGCCAAAAGCATGTTTCTCGGATTTATATCTAATTGCGTACATTAACGTTTGTTTGCACTGGAAGGTTTTAAGGCTCATATAAGACCCAACAATTTATTGTATTTTAAGACATTTATAATTATTACATATAAGTCTTTTATATTGAAATTGAACAAAAATAATCTGTAGCACTTGATAAAACCAATAATGAAATTTATTCTAAAACTAATGTGAAATAAAAATTTAGATACCTAAGTAAGCTCTCTTTGATGCGTATTTTTCCCTTTTTTTTAATCCAGTTGACACTTACCGGAACTCGTTTTTGAGAAACTGTAATTTCCCATTAACGTTTATCTTCTCTTATTTTTGCCATTGCATCCCCATCATGCCAACTTAAGCGTGGCCATTTAAAGTAAACTGAATTGTCAATACTTTGGACCGCCACCCAATGGCAGTCAAGCATCTAACTTGTTTTTACATAATTTCCAAACAACTATGCTTTGTTTGGGTTTTTTTTTATATCTTGGCGCTAAAATTTCTTGTATCAGCCATTTAGTGTTTGATGTTTTGCAAAATAGACATTTTCGGCGACGGGTATCACATCGACATGGGTGTCTCCATGCCTGTTATTAATCAGCTTTGTAAAATGTCATATTATTGGCTCTGCAGTGTTGCAATCATTTCAGAGGGTAAGCCGTTATGCATACACCGTGCCGTGGAAACTAAGAAATAAAAAAAGCAGAAAAAATTAAACAATTTCTCTATAAAACACCATGAGTGACCGGTCGTTGGGCTTAAACACTAACTAAACGTCGCGACATCGGTTTCCGTTAGCGTTTTTTTGTAAATATTCGTTAAAATTGATCCAAACACGAAATGCGTAGATTTCTCGTAAGTGACCAAATATTTAACAAAAACAAAATACTGAAAAAATGATAAAACAAAGATAAAATTAACTGAAATTGAAATAAACAATGATCAATGTGAAATATTCCCTTAGCATGAACTGAAAAATTCTATACAAGAACTCAAAAAGTGCAAAAGTGAGAGTTAGTGGACTCTACACACCTAATTGAAATTATTTATGTGCATTCAGTGAAAACTCCTACACAATATTAACCCAGTGAAGAACTTGCGGAGGATAATTTCTGGACTAATGTGATATGAGCCGATTGAAGACGGCTAATACAGTGAAGAAGAACTCAATCTAAATTAAACAAAAACTTTAATCATATGTTTCTATAAGACGATTAGACTTCAATTATTATTCATAAGTTGAGGATAAACAAAATGTGGCACATATTGATTTCTTCGAGGTTTTTATTTCTTTTATTAAGTTAGACGCATATAGCATACAAATTTGTGAATTGAAAATGATTGAGCGACGTATATATGACTGTCTGTCCGCCAGGGTGCAGTATAAAACCAATATCACAAAACTAGATGCAACCCTTCCTTTTGCATCTTTCATATTCCGTGATTCGAAGAGGTTCTTTCCTATTTTAAGTGAGGATTGTGTGCCTTCTAGTGTCGTCCTACAAAGTCATACCAATTCTGCAGGCATACCGATTTAAGATATTGCTTGAAATACCTTTGAACGCGTAAGGCTGTCGAAAGCGGCTTTGTAGTGGCCAAATGTACTTGACATAGTAAGTACATTAGGGCGGGTTGATTTGTATGGATGATAAAAAAAATGATAGAGCAAAAATAAAACAAGTAAAAAGGCATTAAGTTCGGCCGGGCTGAACTTTGGATACCCACCACCTCGGATAAATATGTAAATCCCCTTTCGTCTCACAATCCGGTGAAAATTGGATAACTTATGCACCCAAATTCGGCACGGACATTGAGTGGTATAATACATATGTCACCATTCAATTTTGTAGAACAAAATATTGATCTTTTTAGCATATATATCCAATTACGAACTGATCTGAACCATACAAAGGTCGGATATCGTGAAGCTCAGAAAAACTCACTGTTTCAAATTATAGCGAAATCTGGTAATAAATAAAGCTTTTATGGGCTTCAATCCCCTTATCGGCAGATCGGTCTATATGGCAGCTATATCTACATATGATCCATATTTGGGTCGGGTATCAGGAGGCTAAAAATAACTCACTGTTTAAAATTTCAGCGAAATCGAGTAATAAATAAAGATTTTATGGGCTTCCGACCTTTTATCGGCAGATCGGTCTATATGACACCTGTGTCTAAAAAAAGTCCGATCTGTACCATATTCAGGTCGGATGTAGGGAGGCTTAAAACTGCGCACTATTCCAAATTTCAGCAAAATCGGATGAAAGATAAAGCTTTTATGGCCTTCAGACCCATTATCGGGAGATCGGTCTATTTGGCAGCTATATGCAAATATGGACCCATCTATTTAAGTCAGATATCGGGAGGCTTAAAATAACCCACTGTTTCAAATTTCAGCAAAATCGGGTAATAAATAAAGCTTTTATGGTCTTCAGACCCTTTATCGGGAGATCGGTCTATATGGCAGCTATGTCTAAATATAGTCCGATCTGAATCATACTTAAGTCAGATATCGGGAGGCTTAAAATAACTCTCTGTTATAAATTTCTGCGAAATCGGTTAAAAAATAAAGCTTTAATGGGCTTCAGGCCCTTTATCGGCAAATATGACAGCTGTATCTAATTATGGACCAATCTAATCCATATCTGGGTCAGTTGTCAAGAGGCTAATAATAACCCACTGTTGCAAATCTAAGCGAAATCGGTTAATAAATTAAGCTTTTATGGCCTTCAGACCCTTTATCGGGAGATCGGTCTATATGGCAGCTATGTCTAAATATAGTCCGATCTGAACCATACTTAAGTCAGATGTCGGGAGGCTTAAAATAACTCTCTGTTGTAAATTTCAGGGAAATCGGGTAATAAATAATGCTTTTATGGTCTTCAGACCCTTTATCGGGAGATCGGTCTATATGGTAGCTATATCTAAATATAGCCCGATCTAAGCTATATTTGGGTCAGTTGTCGGGAAGCCTTAAACTACTCACTGTTTTCAATTTCAGCAAAATCGAACAAAAAATAAAGTTTTTATGCGCATTGGACCCTATATCGGAAAATCGGTCCATATAGCAGCTATATCCAAATATGGTCCGATTTGGCCCGTTTAAGAACTTAAGAAGCATGTGTCAAAAACACGTATCTGTGCCATATTTCAGCTCAATATTTTAATTTTTTAAGACTCTAGAGTGAGTACAACAGACAGACGGACAGACACACGGGCATCGTTAAATCGTCTTAGAATTTTACGACGAAATAGATATACTTTGTAGGGTTGGAAATTGATATTTCGATGTGTTGCAAACGGAGTGACCCACCACCTATCCTACGGTGGTGGGTATAAAAATATAGCAAAAACGTAATTTACATAAAGAAAATTCACCAAAGAATCCATGGATCTAAAATCAAAACCCAGGTTAGGGGTGGCTGGGGGCGGGCATCGGATCTTGAAGCTTTTCACTTGAAGCAATCGGATACATGCAATCAAGGGATACATGCGATCTCACATAACCCATGCGGTTGGGACGCTACGCCTGTAATCCGCACCCGAAAAATTATAGCAGTTACACGAAGAAACAAAAGAATAGCATAAACGGACTCATCTACAGTTGACAACCCACGCAAACGAAAAAAGGACCATAATCAGTAGATCTGCACCTGGCCTGTTTGTAGTGAAGGTGCTGTATATGCACTGTCCGATGTATTTGTAAAATACAAGGCAGATACTACCGCCTTACAGTAAGTGCGATGTATCGGGAAAGGCTCCACAACAGCACCAAACGGTGACGAACTTTACTATAGCTGTTATGATACGAGGCATGCATTTGGCTAAGGTTAGTCGGAGACTGAAATAGCATGTTTTCAGGTTTCATCCGGTGGATGGGAGGCTATCCACAATCTGCGAAAAGGCACAGATGTTGGAAGTCGTAACAGATCACCATATACAAAATCGGCCAAAAATTGCGGCTTGTAAAGGCTCAAGAAGTTAAATCCGGAGATCGGTTTATATGGGAGCTATATCAGGTTATAGACCCATCCGGACCGTACTTGACACAGTTATTGGAAGTCGTAACAGAACACCGCATTAAAAATTTCAACCGGTAGGTCGGTTTATATGGGGGCTATATCAGGTTATAGATCAGATTGGAAGTCATAACAAAACACTTCATGCAAAATTTCAGCCAAATCTAAGTCACCCGAAACTAATTCAATATTTCCGGTGTTACTACAGAAAGAGGCATACTCTCTGGTGCCCCACCTGGCCAATATTTACACAGTGTGCCTGGGACTTGCACATACTCCGAAAGCCTAGCAGGAGGCAAAGGTGGTCTTTATACTCAAGCTCGGCAAGGCATGCTATGTGCCACCAAAGGCATACAGACCTATTAGCCTTACGTCTTTTCTATTCAAAACCATGGAACTTATTGTGGGGACCATGATAAAGAGTAGGACATCCGGCGAACTGCTCAAATACAAACAGCATGTCGAGGGAAGGTCGTAGGAGACTGACCGGCTTGAGGTTGTTTCATAAAATAGAAAAATCCTTCCTTGCCAAAATGTACACATTGGCGGTATGCATTGACATCGAGGGGGCTTTTACCAAGGTGCGGACCGACACACTGATCCAATCCTTAGACCAGTACCGGGTGAATCCTGTGCTTAGAGACTGGATAATCCATATGTGGATAAATTGTGTGTCCCATGGCATAGATATAAGGGAGAACTGTACCACTTTCTCCATTTTATCGCCACTCCTATAGGTGACCTGCATAAATAACCTATTACGGATGCTGACTGAGGAGGGATTTGAAGCCGTCTGCTATGCAGACGATGTTATAATACTTCTAAGAGGTAAGGATCTGAACGAGCTATGCAGAAGCGCAAAAAGGGTCTTGCATATGGCATATGACTGGGCTATACCCAAAGGTCTCAATGTTAACCCAGAGAAGACTGAAATATGCCTTTTCACGAGGAAGACGAAGGTGGGCAAATTTAACGCACCAGGTTTCCTCAATAAGACGATTTCGATATCTGACAAGGTCAAATACTTAGGAGTGACCTTGGATAGGAAACTTAATTGGAATTGTCACATTCAGGAGCGTAATGAGAAGGCTCACAGATGTTGGGTACTATGTAAACGGGCCATAGGCTCGCAAGGGGCCTGAATAAGAGGATAGTCCAGTGGCTCTACAGAAGCGTGATTAGACCAATACTTACTTACGCCTCAGTAGTTTAGTGGACTGCTATGGAGAAAAAGTGAGAAACACGCCCACACTGGAGACTATTCTATATATCCGACCCATCATAATTTCGGGGCTCTGGCGGCCTACATTTATTTGTGTTCCCCCACACATTAATTAAATCACACAATGTCCTGTTAGGTCATTATAATTTATCGACTGTTTTGGGGTGAGGTGGTCCGCTAGATATATGAGCAGAATAAAGATATCAGATTCGTATTTCACAACCTTATACCATTAATTTAAACCCACATTGTCATGATTGGGGTATACAGCCGTTTGATGGAGGGCGTTATGTGCCACACCCCATATGCCACTTCACCACAAACACTCAAAAAAATCAATCCCTTGATTACCCATTGTTTTAATAGGTCAAATAACTTATTTGAGGCGATTTTAGGAGGTAAAGCATCACGTAGATACTTGGACACAAAGATTAATGTAATATTCGTAATCTGCTCTCAAATGCCTTTCATTTGAGTATTATCAAGCTATGATCGAGGTAGGCTTATCGGAGATGGGGCAACCATCTATTACTTGAACTTCATTTTATGTCATATTCGTAGTCTACTCCCGCATACCTTTCATTTGAATCCCATGTGTCTGTTTGGAGCAGTTTTTGCAATATCTTTCAATTGATACCTATATTGTCCCTATCGGTCCACTTTTGATTTTGGGCGGCGTTTTTGGGGTAACGGGGGATGGTCCGCCCCCTTCCAATATCAACAAATTACATAGCCTATACCTATTTCCTGACCATATTTGTAATCTAACCCCAAATACTTTCCATTCGAACCCCATATTGTCATTATCGTCCAATAAACCTATTTAGGGAGTTTTTGGGTTGGGGCGGTCCCCCAATTACTTGGACCCAATTTTTAATATGGAATTCGTACTCTACTCTTGAATACCTTTCATTTAAGTCCCATATTGTCCCAAACGGTCTTTTTTTATTTTTGGGTGGTACTTTTGTGGCAAGGGGGAGGGCCCGCCCCCATCCGATATCAAAAAATTAAACATAGCCTATTGCTCCTTCCGGACCATTCCCCACAATCAGTGATAATTTTAAAGAAATCGCTTTAGCCGTTTTTTAGTCTATACGAAACAAACAAATTTACAAACCCACAAACAAACAACAATACAAACAAACACAAATTCATTTTTATACCCACCACCAAAGGATGGGGGTATATTCATTTTGTCATTCCGTTTGCAACACATCGAAATATCCATTTCCGACCCTATAAAGTATATATATTCTTGATCAGCGTAAAAATCTAAGACGATATAGCCATGTCCGTCCGTCTGTCTGTTGAAATTACGCTACAGACTTCAAAAATAGATATATTGAGATTAAACTTTGCACAGTTTCTTTTTTTTTCCCTAAGCAGGTTAAGTTCGAACATGGGCTATATCGGACTATATCTTGATATAGCCCCCATATAGACCAATTCGCCGATTTAGGGTCTTATGCCCATTAAAGCCACATTCATTATCCGATTTTGCTGAAATTTGGAACAATGAGTTGTGTTAGGCCCTTCGACATCCTTCCTAAATTTGGCTCAGATCAGTCCAGATTTGGATATAACTGCCATATAAACCGATCCGCCGATTTAGGGTCTAAGGCCCATAAAAGCCACATTCATTATCCGATTTTGCTGAAACTTGAGAGTGAGCTTTGTTAGGCCCTTCGACATGCTTAGTCATTTTGGCCCAGATCGGATCAGATTTGAATATAGCTGCCATATGAACCGATCCTCCGACTTAGGGTCTTTGGCCAAATAAAGCCACATTTACTATCCGATTTTAGTGAAATTGAGGACAGTGAGTTGCGTAAGGCCCTTCGACATCCTTCTTTAATTTCACTCAGATCGGTCCAAATTTGGATATAGCTGCCATATAGACCAATCTCTCGATTTAATGTTTTGAGCCCATACAAGGCGCATTTATTGTCCGATGTTGCGAAATTTGGGACAGAGAATTAAGTTAAGCCCCTCCACATATTTGTGCAATTTGGTCTAGATCGATCAAGATTTGCATATAGCTGTCATATAGACTTATGTCTCGATTTAAAGTCTTGGCCCCAAAAAATTACGCATTTATAATCCGATTCAACTGAAATTTGACACATTGACTTATGTTAGGTTTTTCGATACCAATGTTGTATATGGTTCAGATCGGTTTATTTTTAGATATAGCCACTAAAATGGCCAATATTTTGTTATACACAATTGAACAATGACTTGTACTTATTAGTATTTGGTCCAAACAGGATCATATTTCGATATGGGTTATATGGGACATAAGGTATGCATTTTTCACCGGATTTTGATGAAAGGTGGTTTACATATATACCCGAGGTGGTGGGTATCCAAATTTCGGCCCGGCCGAACTTAACGCCTTTTTACTTGTTATAAGTATATTTTTTTCGAAATATTTCTATTGTGCCCACTTATGTAAGCTATTTTTTTTTTTTTTTGAAGAAAGCTTCCATATTTCCATTCGATTTAAAGTCCAGTTGAGCAACCCCCAAACGGCTCAATTGCATACTCGACCATAGAAATGTGCAACAGCTTAAAGAAAATTACAATTCATAAAATTCACGTTGTGCAGGCCTTTAGTTAAAGATACTACCATTAACACTTTTTGTTAATTTCAATATGTGTTTTGCTTAATTTTTAAATTGGATGTTTTAAGCATCTCTTTGTGATGCTCATAAAAACGGCTTATCTGATTAACCGTCTCGATCACTGCTTTTAAATCTTTTTCCGGACTTATACTCTGCTATAAAATTAAGTGAGTTGGTTATGGTATTTTATCTAAAGATCTTTAGTGCTTTCAAATAAAAATACAAAGGCTATTCTTCATTAGTAATGATAATTAGGATAGCAAGAATTTTATAACCCTTTAAAAAAGTTAATACCGATATTCACAAAACTTTAAGCAGATTTGAAATTGGTTTACTTGACAGATTTCCTTTGTAGAACTGTCAAATAAACCAATTTTATGGCTTCATTAAGTTTGGTGAATAAGTCTTTTACGATATAAAAGTGTACTACTAATGGCTTCAAAATGGCTTTGTATGAATACACCAATAACTCCTTTATCTGTCTCTCTTTGTCTGCAGATCCTTGTCTGCTTCGCTCTGGCCCATGCTGAAAAACTGGGATACAATTACCCAACGGGTAGACCGCTTAATGGATTTGGAAATCGATTTAAACACCGTGGAAACTCCAATGCCACCCCAGCACCCACACCAGCTCCCACCCACTCCAACCAGGGAGTTGCCTCTGGGACTAACACTGGACTTGGTGGATTCCCTGCCGATGCAGTTAACGGAGACCAACAGTACCAATCCCTAGCGCCCCAATCAGAGTTCAACAAAGAGTTCTACTCGTATACAGCACCCGAAGATGCCTTTATGGACATTGAGGGAGCCGAACGTGCAGCAGCAGCTATGCGTAAAAATCTGCGCATTGTATTCATACGGACACCGGAAAACAATGCTCTCACCAATGCAGCCTTGCAGTTGGCCAAACAATCGGCCGAATCTAAGACAGCCATTTATGTGCTCAGCAAGCAGACCGATGTCTCCGAATTGGCCAACAAATTGCAAACAGCTCAGCAAGGCCTGTCTGAGAAGCCCGAGGTACACTTTGTCAAATATCGTACGCCAGAAGATGCTGTGCGTGCTCAGCAAATCATTCAGCAAGAGTATGATAATTTGGGTGGCACTTCACGCTACTCGAATGAAGGCATTGCTCCCGTATTGGATTTTGCCTCTATAAATGAGGGTCTCTTGGGACCCGTCATACCTCAGGCATCAGACAGTGATCTTATTGCACCACCTGCACCAACGAACAACGGATATTTGCCTCCTAAGATAAGGCATTAGCATTTGTTATTGTAGTATTAAGGCATATGCCATCGCTTAGTAATTTATTAAGTATTAAATTATTATGTACAATGTAAATAAATTCGTTTTAGAAAATACACTACGAAAAATATCAATAAAGGAGGATCAACAATGGAGGACCCTTATCATTGAGCTAAACATGAATCGGACAGCACTCATTGATATGTAAGAAGTTTGACCCTGTTCTTTAATGGAATGTTCATGGACAAATTTGCAATTTTGTAATGACAATTTTTAATTACTTCTAACTTTTACTTACTTTAGGTACTTTAGGTTCTTTTTGCCACTCACATGATCCCTATTTGATCCCAATAAGCAAACTAAGAAATATCGGGTTTTTCAATACGACCGCCGCAAGTTTTTTTTTTCTTTTAATAAGACATGAACAGTTGTGGATGTCAATGAAATTCTTTATTTCTGTGAAAGTACGTTCAACGCCGTTATGTATGAAACTCGATTTTTTTTGCATAGCCACCACGGGCATTGCCACCAAGTCCATACAGTTTTCAAGCATAAAACGACCGATACTGCTGCAATTTCGCTTTCGATATTGTACGAAGTTCATCAATCGTCACTGGCTTGTTGGCATAGACCATTAACTTGACGTAGCGCCAGAGGAAATGGTCTAACGGCATCAAATCGCACGACCGATGTGGCCAATCGACACGATCATTTCGCGAGATAACACTTTCTCCAAACTTCGCTTTCAATAAATTGATTGTGACATTCGCTGTGTGGCTTGTGGCGAAGTCCTGTTTGGCAACACATGCCTTCTAGGTCCATATCATCCAATTGGGGCCAAAAATATTCTGTTGACATTGAACGGTAACGTAGCGGTCTTGATAATCACTGAAGAAGTACAACCCAATGACGACGCCGGCCCATAAACCGTACCAAAACCATAATTTTCATACCCAGCACCATAGGAGGGGGGTATACTTATCTAGTCATGCCGTTTGTAACACCTCGAAATATTCGTCTAAGACCTCATAAAGTACATATATTCTTGATCGACTCGTCGTTCTGAATCGACCTAGCCACGTATGTCCGTCCATTCGTCCCTCTGTCGAAATCAAGACAGAGCTCGAACGCGTAAGGCTAGCCGTTTGAAATTCTATACAGATACTCAATATTGATGTAGGTCGATGGGGATTGCCAAAGGACCATATCAGTACATGTTTTGATATAGCTGCCATATAAACCGATCTTGGGTCTTGACTTCTTGAGCCTTTAGAGGGCGTAATTCCTATCAGATTTGACTGAAATTTTGCACGTGAACTTTCGATATTACTTCCAACACCTGTGTTAGGTATGATTGAAATCGGTTCATAATCTGGTATAGCTGTCATATAAACCGATCTTGGATCTTGACTTCTTGAGCCGCTGGAGGGCGCAATTCTCATCCAATTTGGCTGAAATTTTGCATGACAAGTTTTGTTACAACTTCCAGCTACTGTGCCAAGTAAGATTCAAATCGGTTCATAATCAGGTATAGCTGTCATATAAACCGATCTTGGGTCTTGACTTCTTTAGCCTCTAGAGGGAGCAATTCTTAACCGATTTGACTGAAATTTTGCACGTGAAGTTTCGATATCACTTCCAACGCCTGTGTTTGGTATGATTAAATTCGGTTCATAATTTGGTATAGCTGTCATATAAACCGATCGTGGATCTTGACTTCTTGAGCCTCTAGAAGGCGCAATTTTCATCCGATTTGGCTGAAATTTTGCATGAGGTGGTTTGTTATGACTTTCAATAACTGTGCTAAGTATGGGGCAAATCGGTATAGAACCTGATATAGCTGCCATATAAACCGATCGGGGATCTTGACTTTTTGAGCCTCTAGAGGGCGCAATTTTCATCCGATTTGGCTGAAATGTTGCATGAGGTGGTTTGTTATGACTTTCAATAACTGTGCTAAGTAAGATTCAAATCGGTTCATAATCTGGTATAGCTGTCATATGAACCGATCTTGGATCTTGACTTCTTGAGCCTCTAGAGGGCGCAATTTTCATCCGATTTGGCTGAAATTTTGCATGAGGTGGTTTGTTATGACTTTCAATAACTGTGCTAAGTATGGGGCAAACCTGATATAGCTGCCTTATAAAACGATCTGGAATCTTGACTTCTTGAGCCTCTGGAGGGCGCAATTTTCATCCGATTTGGCAGAAATTTTGTACAACGGCTTCTCTAATGACCTTCACCAGACGGGTTCGATATGGTCTGAATCGATCAATAGCTTGATACAGCTCCCATATAAACCTATCTCCCGATTTTGCTTCTTGAGCTCTACAAGGCGCAATTCTCATCCGAATGACCTGAAATATTACACAATGACTTCTACAATGTTCAGCATTCATTTATGGTCCGAATCGGACTATAATTTGATATAGCTCCCATAGCATAACAGTTCTTATTCAATATTCTTTGTTTGCCTAAAAAGAGATACCGCGCATAGAACTCGAGAAATGCGATCCATGGTGGAGGGTATAAAAGATTCGGCCTAGCCGAACTTTGCACTCTCTTACTTGTTTAGTATATTTCCAACTTACAGATGGGACGTCATAAACAAGTTCAAAAATTCACAAAATCAACCACCTCAGTGGCTCATAAAATCATCAGTATGATCTAAAAACGTTTATAAGCCGTTACATAAAAGCCAATATTGGAAGTCATCTCGAATTTCGTTTTATTCAAATGCAGAATGGAAGCCGCTCCTTAGTCGCCAAATTTTAGATATTCAGCCAGCTTTAAAGACTTCCCTGCTGTGATCCATATATAACTCAAGTCAATAGAGATGGTTGTGCCGCTCTAAATGATATGAAATTGGGAAATTTCAGACAATCCATAATAATATCAAATTCCGATCTTAATATATTCCCAGTCACAGTATGAGGCCGATCATAAAATTTTTTCAATCAATGCTAATTCACCGACTGTGCCGGCGCTTGAAATTTATCTCAAAATCTTTTCACTTAAAAACCTGTTGCATGTTTTTGGGGCTTGAGTGTTTTTTGTTGATGGTTGTGGATGTTTTTGTTGTTACAAATCCCTCGTGAAGACCGTTTTCAACTCAACCACACAATGAGCGTTTTCCATGCTGTTGTGGCCCATAATAAGGGCCATTTATCAAAAACTTGTTAACACAAGTAGCTTAACTACTCTTAATGACCCTTAGTTTATGGGACTTACCATCAGAATGCACAAAGTGTGACATACACACACACACACGACACATGACTTTGCCTAACATGGATGAATGAATTTTTCTTTCTTCTCAGTTTTGAGCCACGAAAGTGGAATTTTACATTCAAGTTTACCGTAATAAAATGTGGGCAAAACTGCCAATGTATTTGTTTCAAAACAAAGCGTGTAAAATCATAGGCATAGGGTAAGGTAAATAAGTTTGGAGTGGGTATGTGTTGAACAGATTACCTGCTTCTTAGACATAGACTTAAGCCTGCGGAAAGAAAATTATTCATAAATTCGGTACGATGAATTGTTAGGACATGCTTTTATACGAGAGATCTTTATTTTGGATCATCAGGAGACTTGGAGCGGAGCGGAACAGACCTATTTTTGCCGAAGCTGGTGCGAAATTTTTGGAAACCAGAGCGGAATGGTTTCCAATATCAAAATCCGCTCCGTTAAAATAAAACCAGTAAGGAATGCAAAAGTCGGGCGGAGCCGACTATATATTACCCTACGCCTACCCTATAATTAATAATTCGGGCAATATATAAATATATATGTATACTAGATGACCCGGGCCCGCTCCGCTGCGCCTTCTTTTACTTTACATGGAACAAAAATTTCCTTGGAATATTTATTTTCGACAATTAAAGATTAGTTAGTGAAATACTATGCTAACTTGACTAACAGTTTAACAATATAAGTGCCTTTATCTGAATCTCATATGAACTTTATTGGTCTACGAATTCAAGTTTGGATGTAAGGTGTACTCCATTCTTAAAATACTTCATTTCAGCCCGAAATTCTCATGATGTCTAATTTAGTGGCGTTTTCGGGGGAGAGGTGGTCCCCTAGGTGCTTGGCCTTGACAAAATATCAGTATCGTGCTCTTCTCTCAAATAACATTTATTTAAACCCCATATTGCCATTGGCTTAAGAGGAGTTTAAAGGATGAGGCGTCCCCCAAACACATGGCCCCAAAATAGGTTACCAAATTCGTTTTCTAATCTAAAATACCTTTCATTTGAGCAACATTTTGGCATGGTCGAATTTTTTTTCCCTTTGGGGGTGTTTGGGAAAGGGATAATGCCCTAAATACATGGTCCTACATTTGGATATCAAATTCGTATTCTACTCCCAAGTATCTTTATTTGAGCCCCATATTGCGATGGTCACTACAAAAATGTTGTTTGTGGGGTATTTTGGGAAAGGGGTAGACCCCCAGAAAATTGGTCCCGAAAAAAGGTATCAATTCTTGCTCTACCCCCCAATACCTCTCATTTAAGTTCCACATTGACATGGTCGGTAAATATGCCCGATTTAGGGGTATTTTCGGGTTTGGGGTGGTCCCCCAAACACTAAGCCCGGAAAATATATCAGCAACGTGATTTATTCTAATATATCTACATACTATTTATTTGAACCCCATATTGTCATTGCCCTCAAAATTGGATATGAAATTCGTTTTCTAATCTGTTATAAACTCCTTATTCCAAAAGTCAGCAAATATGTCCGGTTTGGGGTATTGGCTCTAAAAACTATAAAACTCTCTTTAAGACCCAAATTGTCTTGGTGAGCAAATACGTCCAGTTTGGGAGTTGTTATGGTGGGGGGACTTCCGCTAGACCATTGGCCCCTAATGTTAGTATCAGATGTGGTCTACTCCCACATACCTTTAATTTGAGCCCCATATTTCCATAGTCGGCAACATTACCGGGTGGGGGGTGTTTTAGGGGATGGGCGGCCACTCAGTGAGTTGGCCTTGAAAATATATATCGGATTCGTGTTGCACTTTAAAAACCCTCTTATTTGGGCCTCATATTGCAATAGTCAGTAAATACTTTCTATAGACACTTTTCCCGAATATTGATATCAAATTCGTGCTTTACTATCAAATACCTTTCATTTGAGCCCCATATTACTATGGTCGTAAATTTGTCCCCTTTGGGGGATGTTTTTGGGGAGAAGCGGCCCCCAAACACTTGGTCTCATATTTGGATATCAGATTCGTTTTCTACATTCAAATACCTTTTATTTAAGCCCCATATTCCCATGGTCAGTAAATAACTCCAGTTTGGGGTGTGTTTTGGGGAAGGGGTGGACCCCCAGAAACGTGGTCCCACATTTGGATATCAGATTCGTATTCCACACGTAAATATCTTTCATTTGAGTCCCATATTGTCATGGTCGGAAAATATGTCCGATTTAAGAGTGTTTTGGGGCTTGGGGTGGTCCCCCTAACACTTGGTCCGACAATTGGATATCAGATACGTTTTCTTATCCTAAATACCTTTCATTTGAGTCCCATATTGTCGTGATTGATCTAAATATATGTTTGGTAGGTTTTAGGGTGGGGCAGTCCCCCTAGGCACCCCATCCGAAATTTGGATACCAAATTTTTATTTTTTGGGTACTATATGAGATCACACAAAATTTCGCTTAAATCGCACCACCCATCTCCGAGATCTGGCGTTTCTGAAAATTAGGGTAAGGGGGAGGGTCCGCCCCCCTTCAGATATCAAAAAATTTAGTACCCTATTTTCACCACGGCGTCATTATGCACCATCTGTGAAAATTTCAAGAAAATCAGTTCAGCCGTTTCTGAGTCTATAAGGAACACACAAACATACAAACAAACAAACACAAATTGATTTTTATATATAAGATGAGAGCTATATCTAAATCTGAACCGACTTTCAAACAGATCGTTTGAAAATTGTTGTTACTACGGTCATATAAGTTCAAATCCAGCGATAAATATGTATGGAAGCTACATCCAAATTTGAACCGATTTTGATGAAATCTCGCAAACAGTCACAAAGCTGTCCGTGTCAAATTTTGGGCAGATCGGTTGAAAATTGTAGCTACTACGGCCACTTAAGTGCAAATCGGGTGATACATATATATGGGAGCTACATCTAAATCTGAACCGATTTTGATGAAATTCTGCAGATATGTTAAGATCAGTAGCAAAACAATCCATGCCAAATTTTGTGCAGATCGTTTGAAAATTGCAGCAACTACGGCCATTTAAGTGCAAATCGGGCGATACATATATATGGGAGCTATATCTAAATCTGAACCGATTTTTCACCAAAATCAATAGCGTCCGTCCTTGGACCAAAAAAGTGATATATGCAAAATTTTGTGATGCTTGGACAACAAATACGAACTGCACTTTGATTACAAGAATACATGGACTCATAGACGGACGGACGGACGGACGGACGGGCAGACGGACATGGCTAAATCGAATTCTGAGTCGATCGGTATACTTATCAATGGGTCTAGATCTTATCCTTCTTTGCGTTGCAAACAAATGCCCAAACTTATAATACCCTGTACCACCCTGTACCCTGTCGTCAATATGCCCCAAATTGGTCTTCATTTGGACACAGCTGCCTAAGAAACCGATCTCCCGATTTAAGGACGCATTTCTTATCCGATTGCCCTGAAAATTGGAACAGTGAGCGACGTTAGGCTTTTCCAAATCCATGACCAATATGGTTAAGATTGGTCAATATTTGGATGTTAATGTCATATATACCGATCGTCTTATTTAAGTTATTGGGTCCATGAAATGCGCATTTGTTAACCGATTTCGCGAAATTTGCTAAGGAGAGTAGTATAATATCCTCATATATCCTTTCCGAATATGGTGGAGATCGGACTATATTATTTAGATACAGCTATCACATAGACCAATATTTTGTGTTACCGTCTTGAAGAGTGAATTGTTTTAGACCACTCGGCCTCTGTGTCGAGTTTGGTCCAAATCGGGCATGCATTTTTTACCGGACTATGTGGAAAGGGGACTATGAGGTAAGGGGAAAGGAGTACATATCTAAGGTGGTGCGTATCCATAGTAAAGCTCCACCATAGGATGGGGTTATACTAATTTCGTCATTCTGTTTGTAACACCTCGAAATATGCGTCTAAGACCCCATAAAGTATATAAAGGGTGATTTTTTTGAGGTTAGGATTTTCATGCATTAGTATTTGACAGATCACGTGGGATTTCAGACATGGTGTCAAAGAGAAAGATGCTCAGTATGCTTTGACATTTCATCATGAATAGACTTACTAACGAGCAACGCTTGCAAATCATTGAATTTTATTACCAAAATCAGTGTTCGGTTCGAAATGTGTTCATTCACCGTAACGTTGCGTCCAACAGCATCTTTGAAAAAATACGGTCCAATGATTCCACCAGCGTACAAACCACACCAAACAGTGCATTTTTCGGGATGCATGGGCAGTTCTTGAACGGCTTCTGGTTGCTCTTCACTCCAAATGCGGCAATTTTGCTTATTTACGTAGCCATTCAACCAGAAATGAGCCTCATCGCTGAACAAAATTTGTCAAAATTTGAACACATTTCGAACCGAACACTGATTTTGGTAATAAAATTCAATGATTTGCAAGCGTTGCTCGTTAGTAAGTCTATTCATGATGAAATGTCAAAGCATACTGAGCATCTTTCTCTTTGACACCATGTCTGAAATCCCACGTGATCTGTCAAATACTAATGCATGAAAATCCTAACCTCAAAAAAATCACCCTTTATATTCTTGATCGTCGTGACATTTTAAGTCGAACTATGTCCGTCCGTCTGTCTGTCGAAAGCACGTTAACTTTTGAACGAGTAAAGCTAGACACTTGAAATTTTGCACAAATACTTCTTATTAGTGTAGATCGGTTGGGATTGTAAATGGGACAAATCGGTCCATGTTTTGATATAGCTGCCATATACACCGTTTTTGGGTCTTGACTTCTTGAGCCTCTAGAGGGCGCAATTCTCGTCCGTTTTGACTGAAATTTTGCTCGTAGTGTTTTGATATTACTTCCAACAACTATGCCAAGTGTGGTCCAAATCGGTCCGTAACCTGATATAACTGCCATATAAACCGATCTGGGATCTTGACTTCTTGCGCCTCTAGAGGGCGCAATTCTCGTCCGATTTGACTGAAATTTTGCCCGTAGTGTTTTGACATCACTTCCAAATTTTTGCGAAGTATGGTCCAAATCGGTGCATAACCTGATATAGCTGCCATATAAACCGATCTGGGATCTTGACTTCTTGCGCAATTCTCGTCCGATTTGACTGAAATTTTGCCCGTAGTGTTTTGGTATCACTTCCAACCAGTTTGCGAAGTATGGTCCAAATCGGTATATAACCTGATATAGCTGCCATATAAACCGATATGGTATCTTGACTTTTTTCGCCTCTAGAGGGCCCAATTCTCGTCCGATTTGGCACAAATTTTGTACATGGCCTTCAACTTACGTGTGCAATATGGTATGAATCTATCTTTAGCTTGATACAGCTCTCATATTAACCGATCTCCCGATTTTTCTTCTTGAGCCCCGAATCGGACTATAACTCGATATAGCTCCTCCTCCTCCGTCCTTATTAATTATACTTTGTTTGCCTAAAAAGAGATACTGCGCAAAAAACTCGAGAGATGTGATCCATGGTGGAGGGTATATAATATTCGGCCCGGCCGAACTTAGTACGCTTTTACTTGTTACTAGTTTATTTTTGTAATTCCCACTTGATGTCGCTGTACCTAACTTTAAGATGTTAACAATCATATAGCCAAAAACAAACTGTTTATTTTACTTAAGATGCAACATCTTTCCGCCCAAAATTTTTATGGGAAAATTTGGTTACCCACGGGTTCCTCAACCTGTTTTTGGTCTTTTTAAATTATGTACTATTAAAAAAAGAGCGTCAGCATTAAAATGCAGATATTTCAACAAATGAATTGTGTAAACTCTTGAGATCTATGAGCCCATTGATAGGCACATTTAGACACCATATGTGATAAGGTGTACAAAATTTTCAAAACACTTCTCAATGACAGATTGCAACTGTTTCTTTCATTTATTTCGTGACGCGGTATGCAAATGACTGCATAAATGTGGCTGATTTGCTTAATTTGGTAATTAAGCGAATATTTTCAATGGGAATGTGCAAACGTAGCAAACATTCCACGATAATTAAGCTAATTTTGATATAGATGTCAAAAGAGCTGTTTCGATCGATTATCTAGTTAAAATATCTCCCTTTGTCGTACGTTACACACAAACAAATAACTAAACACACTCACTCAGACATTATGAAAATATTTTCCATTTTTTTTTATTTTCTCAAAGTGATAAAAGATTAGTCTCGTCATAAAAGTTGAAATTGATTTAAATCCCATTGAGAAGAAATCAAATTGCTACACGTATGCAGAGGCGTGGCATTAACATCTAGACGATAGGGGCAAATAAAAGAAACCAATCAGACTTTGTAATCTAATGAATGTTATGTCTCTCTTACAATTTCAATTGGAGCTAAAGAAATCTCATTGCGATTAACTGGTGATTAGATCTACGAAAGGAAGCTCATATTCTTCCAGGGAAGACAGGTGAGAACTTTTGAAATTCCAATCATAGCAACAAGTCCTTGTAAAACATAGCACTGGTCTAAGCAAGTATCGGCATGCATAATTTTCCAACTGGCTGCAATACGCCCGTGGTAGATTAATTTCACCATTACTGTTCATTTTTGATAATAGGAACAAGCAAGCGCTGATTAAAGTGGGGCCGACCTTTTAATACCCTACACCGGATTGGGTCTAGCCGCTATACCGTCGATATTTTTTTCGATCAAATTACGTACATATTGTTGGTGTCATAGGGAAAATCGCTGTGCATAATATTGTGAAGATCGGTTGATAAATGCGCTCCAAAAGGGAAATTCGGATCGAATATATATACGGGAGCGATATTTAAATCTAAACCGTTTTCTGTGAAATTTCACAGCAATGTCGGCAGTTGTGGAAATCGGTTAAAAAAATGTCAAACTATTGCAGGATTAATTAAAATCAGTCGAACATCTGTATATATTGGGTTGCCCAAAAAGTAATTGCGGATTTTTCATATAGTCGGCGTTGACAAATTTTTTCACAGCTTGTGACTCTCTAATTGCATTCTTTCTTCTGTCAGTTATCAGTTGTTACTTTTAGCTTGCTTTAGAAAAAAAGTGTAAAAAAGTATATTTGATTAAAGTTCATTCTAAGTTTTATTAAAAATGCATTTACTTTCTTTTAAAAATCCGCAATTACTTTTTGGGCAACCCAATATAAAAGCGTTTGGGCTAGGCGAAGATCAGTCAGCTAGAATCATGAAATTTTGCATGAATATTGGTCTAGGGTTGTAAGCAAGGGATAAGGCTGGATTTAGTGATATTCGTACGATTAGGTACTAAAAAGAACCAAATAGTAGGAAATGGTACATATTTGCCCAACGCGAAAGGAAGGGGCTAGAATTATGTTCTTGGGCTCAAATTAAAGAGCATCTCGAACAAATAAGTTTAACTACAAAAAATATTGGAAAATCGTACCAGAAGTGGGACAAATAGAACGTTTAGTACCGCAATTGGTACTCTTTGGTACTTTCTATATAATTCTATATAGAGCTCTAAATTTTGGAACTTAGGTACACTATGGCAACCTTAATTGGGTGACCATAAGAGTTTTTACAAATCTGTACATTTAGGTACAAAAAAGGTTCGAAATGGGTGAACTTTGTACATGGCGGATGGATAGAGGTAAATTTTTGAAATTTGACTTAATAGACATCTGGTGCAAAAGGATGAGGGTGAAAAAAAAATGGAACAAGTAAAAAGGCGTTAAGTTCGGCCGGCCGAACTTTGGATACCCACCACTTCAGGTATACATGTAAACCACCTTTCGTCAAAATCCGATGAAAAATCCATACCTTATGCCCCAAAGAAACTATATCGAAATATGTTCCGATTTGGACCAAATACTTATCAGTATTGTAAATAGAATCAATTGTATATAAAAAATATTGGTCTTTTAAGTTGATACATCTAAAAATAAACCGATGTGAACCATTTACGACACGGATGTCGAAAAGCCTGACATAAGTCACTGTTCCAAATTTGAGTGAAATCGTATTATAAATGCGCCTCTTATAAGGCCAAGACTTAAAATTGAGAGATCGGTCTTTATGGTACCTAGTCGAAGAAGAATGAAGTCGAAGGGCCGAAATCGGACAATAAATGCGCCTTTTATGGCCCCAAAACCTTAAATCGAAAGATCGGTCTATATGGCAGCTATATTCAAATCAAGACCGATCTGGGCCAAAGTGAAGAGGAATGTCGAAGGGCCTAACACAACCCATTGTTCCACATTTCGGCGAAATCGGACAATAAATGCGGCTTTTATGGGCCCAAAACCTCAAATCGAGAGATTGGTCTATATGACAGCTATACCCAAATCTGGACCGATCTAGGCCAAATTGAAGAATGTAGTCAAAGAGCCTAACACAACTCACTGTCCCAAATTTTTGCGCCAACGGACAATAAATGCGCCTTTTATGGGGGCAAGACCTTAAATCGAGAGATCGGTCTATATGGCAGCTAAATCCAAATCTGGACCAATCTGGGTCAAATTAAAGAAGGATGTCGAGGTGTCTTACACAACTCACTGTCCCAAATGTCATCAAATTTGGATAATAAATGTGGCTTTTATGGGCCTCAGACCCTAAATCGGCGGATCGGTCTATATGGCAGCTATATCCAAATCTGGACCGATCTGGGCCAAATTGACGAAGGATGTCGAGTTGCCTAACATAACTCCCTGTCCTAAATTTCATAAAAATCGGATGATAAATGTGGCTTTTATGGGCCTACTATATCAAGATATTGTCCGATTTAGCCATTCCTCGAACTTAACCTGCTTATGGACAAAAATAATCTGTGCAAAGTTTCAGCTCAATATCTCCATTTTTATAGACTGTAGCTTGATTTCAACAGACAGACGGACGGACATGCCTAGATCGTCTTAGATTTTTACGCTGATCAAGAATATATATTCTTTATAGGGTCGGAAATGGATATTTCGATGTGTTGCAAACGAAACGACAAAATGAATATACCCCCATCCTTCGGTGGTGGGTATAAAAATAGTACTGGTTTTGGGAGATATCGTACGTTTAGTACCGCAATTGGAACCATTTCTTTACAGATGGAGCTAGAGGTCAGAAATTTGGCCTGTAAGTAAAACTAGGAAAAATGTGATGGATGAGTAAATGATTTATTCAAAATTCGTACATTTTGGTACCAAAATTTGTACCATTTGGTACTTTTTTTTATAAATAGAACTGGTGGTGTGAAATTTAGCATTCAGGTACAACTAGGAAATATATATATGATGAGTGACTATGATATTTTTACATTTCGTACATTTTGGTACTAATGTTGCTACCACTTGGTACTTTCTGCGTAGATGGAGCTAGCGTTCTGGATTTGATAAGTAGGTGAAACTTAGATATATATGATGGACGACTAAATAATTTTTTCAAAATTCGAACATTTTGGTACCAAATGGTACATTCTTTGTAGATGGAGCTAGAGGTCCGAAATTTGGAATCTAGGTAGAACAAGGAAATACATGATGGGTGACTAAATAATCTATTCAACATTCTTACATTTTGGTACCAAAACTGATAACATTTTGTACTTTCTTTTCAGCTATAACCTGAGGTCTGCAATTTGGCATGTAAGTACAAATAAGAATATATGATGGGTGACTAAATGCTCTATTAAAAATTCATAAATTTTTGGTGAAACTAGGAAATATATGATGGGTAACTAAATTCGTACATTTTGGTACCAAAATTGGTACCATTTGGTACTCTCTTTACAAATAGAACTTGAGGTGTGAAATTTAACATGCAGGTACAACTAGGAAATATATGATGGGTGACTATGATCTTTTTACATTTCGTACATTTAGGTACCAATATTGGTACAACTAGGTTCTTTCAGTTAAGTTATAGCTTGAGGTCTGAAATTTGGCATGTAAGTACAACTAGGAAATATATGATAGGTGACTAAATACTCTATTAAAAATGCATGCATTTTTATACCATTTGGTACTTTCAGTTCAGATGGAGCTAGAGGTCTGAATTTGGCATGTAGGTACAACTAAGAATTGTATGATGGGTGGCTAACTGATCTGTTCACCATTCGCATATTTTGGTACCATTTGGTACTTTCTTCAATGATGGACTTAGAGGTCTAAAAGTTGACATGTAGTTACAACTAAGGAATATATGAATGATGACTAAATGATCTATTAAAAATTTATGCATTTCGGTACCAAAATGGGTACTATTTGGTAGTTTCTTAAGATATGGAGCTTGAGATTTGAAACTTGGCATGGAGGTGCAACCAGGAAAAATATGATGGGTGACTAAATAATCTAATCACAACTCCAACATTTTGGTACCATTTAGTACTTTCTTTTCAGATGTAGCTAGAGGTCTAAAATTTGGCATTTAGGTACGAAAAGGAAATATATAATGGTAACTGGGTGAAGATACATTCAAAATTCGTACATTTTGGTACCAAAAAGTGCAAAATAATACGAAATAGCTTATCTTTGCCTGATATAGGCGCCATATAAACCGATCTCCCGATATACTTCTTGTCCAATATCGTTGAAATTTTGTATATGTCGTTTTGGTATGACTTCTAAGTATGGTCTAAATCGGTATATAACCTGATATAGCTGTCATATAAACCGATCCCCCAGTTTGACTTTTTGGGCCTCTGGAGCCTCGATTTGCCTGAAATTTTGGAGTTGGTGTTTTTCTATGACTGGTGTTCCATGGTGGAGGGTATATAAGATTCGGCCCGGCCGAAGCACGTTGTTTTACCCACCACCGAAGGATGGCGGTATATTCATTTTGTCATTCCGTTTGCAACACATCGAAATATCCATTTCCGACCCTATAACTTGATCAGCGTAAAAATCTACGACGATCTAGGCATGCCCGTCCATCTGTCTGTTGAAATCACGCTACAGCCTTTAGATGGAGATATTGAGCTGAAGTTTTGCACAGATTCTTTTTTTTTTTTTGTCCATAAGCAGGTTAAGTTCGAAAATGGGCTATATCGGACTATATCTTCATATAGCCCCCATATAGACCGATCTGCCGATTAAGATCTTAGGCCCATAAAAGCCACATGTATTATCCGATTTTGATGAATGGAACAGAGTGGTATGTTAGACCCTTCGACATCCCTTGTCAATTTGGCTCAAATCGGTTCAGATTTAGATATAGCTGCCATATAGACCGATCTCTCGATTTAAGGTTTGGGCCAATAAAAGGAGCATTTATTGTCCGATGTCGTCGAAATTCGAGACAGTTGGTTAAGTTAACTCCCTCGACATATTTCTGCAATATGGCACAGATCGGTCCAGATTTGGATATAGCTGCCATATAGACCGATCTCTCGATTTAAGATTTTGGGCCCATAAAAGGCGCATTTATTGTCCGATGTCGCCGAAATTTAGGACAGTGAGTTAAGTTATGCCCCTCGACATATTTCTGTAATTTGGCCTAGATTGATCAAGATATGCATATAGCTGACATATAGATCTATTGATCAAGATATGCATATAGCTGACATACAGATCTATCGATTGAAGGTCTTGGGCCCATAAAAGGCGCATTTATTGTCCGATTTCGCCGAAATTTGGGACAGTGACCTATGTTAGGACCTTCGACATCCTTTTTTATTTGGTCCAGATTTGAATATAGCTGCCATATAGACCGATCTCTCGATTTAAGATTTTGGGCCCCTTAGACATAGTTCTTCAAATTGGTCCAGATTGGTCCAGATTTGGATATAGCTGCCATATAGACAGATCTCTCGACTGAAGGTCTTGGGCCCATAAAAAGCGCATTTATTGTCCGATTATACCAAAATTTGGGACAGTGACCTATGTTAGGACCTTCGACATCCTTTTTTATTTGGCCCAGATCGGTCCAGATTTGAATATAGCTGCCATATAGACCGATCTCTCGATTTAAGATTTTGGGCCCCTTAGACATAGTTCTTCAAATTGGTCCAGATTGGTCCAGATTTGGATATAGCTGCCATATAGACAGATCTCTCGACTGAAGGTCTTGGGCCCATAAAAAGCGCATTTATTGTCCGATTATACCAAAATTTGGGACAGTGACCTATGTTAGGACCTTCGACATCCTTTTTTATTTGGCCCAGATTGGTCCAAATTTGGATATAGCTGACATATAGACAGATCTATCGATTGAAGGTCTTGGGCCCATAAAAGGCGCATTTATTGTCCGATTATGCCAAAATTTGGGACAGTGACCTGTGTTAGGACCTTCGACATCCTTTTTTATTTGGCCCAGATCGGTCCAGATTTGAATATAGCTGCCATATAGACCGATCTCTCGATTTAAGGTTTTGGGCCCATAAAAGGCGCATTTATTGTCCGATATCGGCGAAATTTGGGATTGTGGGTTAAGTTGAGCGCCTCGAAATATTTCTGCAATTTGGCTTAGATCGATCAAGATTTGCATATATCTGCTATATAGACCGATCTCTCGATTTAATGTTTTGGGCCCATAAAAGGAGCATTTATTGTCTGATTACGCCGAAATTTTGGGTCAGTGAGTTGTGTTGGGCCCATCGACATTCTTCTTCAATTTGGCTCAGATCGGTGTCGATTTGGATATAGCTGCCATATAGACCGATATCTCGATTTAAAGTATTGGCCTTATGAAAGGCGCATTTATTATCTGATTTCACTGAAATTTGACACAGTGTCTTATATTAGGCTTTTCGACGTTCGTGTCGTATATGGTTAAGATCGGTTTATTTTCATTGGATATAGCTTCATAAAAGACCAATATTTTGTTTTACAGAATTGAACAAAGACTTGTACTTATTAGTATTTGGTTCAAATTGGAACATATTTCGATAGAGGTTATATGGGGCATAAGCTATGCATTTTTCAGCGGATTGTGACGAAATGGGGTTTACATATATACCCGAGATGGTAGGTATCCAAAGTTCGGCCCGGCCGAACTTAATGCCTTTTTACTTGTTTTTCTTTTTTTTTTAATTTAGTACATTTAGGTTCTAAAACATACAAAATGGTACTTTCTATATGAATTGAGCTAAAGCGCTCAAAATTGGGATTTATTTATACCTTGACAATATATATAGGGTGACTTAATTAATTTTTCGATGTTTTGTTTTTCTTGGTACTATTTGATACTTTCTCTACAGAAAGGGACAGATTTCTGAAATTTTATTCACAATTATTACAAAACTCTATAATCTTATAAACTGAGCGACTACCAAGGTTTTTGGAAGTCCTTCGGTAAAAAGGGGGTATCAAAAACGGGGGCAGCGAAGTGGACCACCGAGATGCTAGTTCATATTTATAGGAGCTACATGTGATTGTTTTTTAGATGCCTGTGCCAAGTTATAGAACGATGGTATGAAAATTGCGACCTGTACTTTGTGCAGGCAGACAGATAGATGGACAGACAGATAGCTAAATAGAAACAGAAAGTGATTCTGAGTTGATCAGTATACATATAATTGGGCCTATCTCTCCTCCTTCTGGCTATTACAAACAAATGCGCCAAGTTATTGTACCTTGTACCACAGTAGTGGTGTAGGGTATAAACAATATGAAAACTGTGGTACAGGGTATTATAACTTAGTGAATTTGTTTGTAACACCCAAAAGCAAGAGAGATAGACCCATTGATAAGTATACCGATCGACTCAGAATGACTTTCTGATTCGATTTAGCTATGTACGTCCGTCACATTATCTGAGAAGTTTGCTCAAAATCGGTTCAGAATTAGATATAGCTCCCACATATATGTTTGTCAGATTTCGAGTAATTTGCAATAATGCTGTCATTTGTCCACCGTAGTTATTACAGTTTAAACATATTTGTTCGCCGAGGTCCATCAAAATTGGTTCAGATTTGGATATAGCTCCCACATTGTATTTATAGGGTAGGTGTAGGGTATTATACACTAGGCACCGACCGACTTTTGCCCTCCCTTACTGGTTAATCTATTAAACAATCACATTATGTGTACATTCAAACAAAGAAGAATTAAATAAGTCAAAACTTCCCCATGCCATGTAGCATGCGTTATTTGCGCATCCATTTATTGAACGATTGGGAGTTTCGCATTACTGCCATCTGTTAGAGTTATTTGGAACACATTCATTACTGTCTTCACATTCCTTTTAGTTGCTAAAAGCTTTAGTAAAGCCACAGAGCTTGTTTGTATTTATATTGGAAGCAAACCTTATCCAAAGCACTTAACGTATTTTTGCCACATCAAATCTCATGGTGGATAAAAGCTTTCAATATTTTGCTTTTGACGTATATCTGCTAATAAATGATTTTCGTAATGACGACACTGTTGTTGAGTGTAGCTGTTAAAACTTGGAAGCTTTGAAAACAATACTTAAAATGAAATGTAGATGCCGTTAGAAAAATCAGATAACATTAGAACAAGTAAAAGCATGTTAAGTTCTGCGTGGCCACATCTTATATACCCTGTAGCAAATATAGCATGTGAGAAGTTTTTGAATGACAATGATCGCGATTTCGGCCTTCTGCGCTCATTCTAGAATCTCTGACACTCGTAGTTTCGAGGTGCCTCCCACCACTTGATCTTTCCATCGGGCTTTTGGTCTTCCCGGTTTGCGTGTACCACCGCCGTCGCCTTCAAAAGACATCTTTGCTGGAGCTTCTTCATCTATTCTGACAACATGACCTAGCCAACACAGCCGTTGAATTTTGACATGTGCAACTATCGTCGTCATACAGCAATATTCTCCATTAACTCAAACTGGTCCATATATTTTACGAAGAATCTTTCTGTTGCTGGTTTAACCAGCTTAGAGCAATGTGTTTTTATTTCTTGCTTCTATTTCAAAACAAAACAACAAAAACACTCTAAAGTGTCTCAACATTTGTGGTGTGTTAAATGTATCAAGGGGCGGGCTGCAATGATTGCGATTTCGGCCTTTTTCAGTCTGACGAGGCCCCTGGCAAAGGCCGAAATTGCGATCATTGCAGCCCGCCCCTTGATACATTTAACACACCCCAAAAATTTGAGACTCTTTAGAGTGTTTTTGTTGTTTTGTTTTGAAATAGAACCAAGAAATAAAAACACATTGGTCTAAGCTGGTTAAACCAACAACAAAAAGATTCTTCGTAAAATATATGGACCAGTTTGAGTTAATGGAGAATATAACTGTATGACGACGGTAGTTACACATATCAAATTGCAAAGGCTGTGTTGGCTAGGTCATATTGTCAAAATGGATGAAGAAGCTCCAGCAAAGATGTCTTTAGAAGGCCACGGCGGTGGTGCACGCAAACCGGGAAGATCAAAAGCCCGATGGAAAGATCAAGTGTTGGGAGACACCTCGAAACTTAGTGTCAGAGATTTTAGAATGAGCGCAGAAGATCATTCTAGAATCATGTACCACACTGTAGGTTTTTTTTTGTATTTTTTTTTTTTTGGTTCTTTAATATATAACTTCACATAATGCTATGGAGGCGCTTGCAACGCTATTCTACGTTAAAGAAGCAGAAGACTTACCTTATTTGCAACTACCTATATGAAATGATACCAATTATCTGGGATAGTTTATATATATGTATGTATATATAAATTTATTTACAAAAATCATAAGGAAACATTATTTAAAAATAATCAAAATGAAGAACTTAAAAATAAAATTATATTTATATGCTTATATCTTGTTTTCGGTTGCGGCTGTCACTGCAAATTATCAATAATTACAATCATAATAATAGTAATAATAATAAAAGATGATAACATTTTGTTTTGTTGTTGTGTTTTGTCGCTTTACTACATCAATGATTAAAATAACAATATTATATACTTTGGTTTAGTTTTATTAATGCATGTGTATATATATGTTCTTTATTTACTTTATATCGATTTTATCATACGTATTTTATATATATATATTTATTTTGTATATATAGTATATATGTTTCATTTATTGAATGTTTGTTGTTTTTTTGTTATTCTTTATTTTATTATTTAGCAGTTTGTCTGTCTGTTATTATTTATTATTGAGATTATTGTATCGATAATGATGCTGTACATTGAATTATTTTACTTTTAGTTGCTGCTTTTAGGTATATATATATAGATGTATATTTTTGTTCTTTTCTTTTATTTTTATTTAAAAAATATCTGTTTTCATTATTATTAGCATTATTTATAACGTTTCATCTTTGATTATATTATACATTTATATATAAATATTTTTCTGTTACTATTGTTAGATTTTTTGTTTTTATATATTTTTGGTGATGAGTGAAACATCCATAAACTTTAACAATTAGTTATTGATTCTCTAAGTTCTTTGTCATGTGTTTGCCTTTTCTTCATTATCCTCTTACACATTTGTTTATAGTTCTGCGGTTTCTGTTATTGATATAAGGTATGCATGTTTGTTTTTCTTGTTTTATTTTAATATGTTTGGCCCCCGAAAGTAAGAAACTAAAAACCAATTGTCAAACATAATGGAAATTACTGGAAGGAAGTCAACTACCATGCAGAGAGGAAAGACAATGTTGTATATTTTGTTTTTGTTTTTTCTTTCTTTTTGAGAGAATGATAGTTTCTTTATTTGAATTTGACGATTATATAATTGGGTTAAAGTTTTACCTTCATGTACCACACTCTAGGTTTTTTTTGTATTTTTTTTTTTTTTTTTGTTCTTTAATATATAACTTCACATAATGCTATGGTTTTTATTTTATAAGCTTTTTACCTTAAATTTGTCTATACTTCCGTATTCTTTCTTTTATTTCCTTCTTCACTATGCAGTATATTTTTATATAGGTAGTTTTCAGTTCTAATATTTCTAAATATTTTAATGTTTGTATGTGTGTGTGTATGTATGTATGTATTGGTTTTTTATATTACAGAGCTGGATAAAGTTTCACGTACATTAATAGATGGTTAGCTTGTTTTTACTTCTTTTGATATAGAATAAATATAATTTGTAATATGTTTTTGATTTAGTTTTTTTTTTCATTCATTTTTTTGAATTTGCAAATAAGTTTAAAGAGATCAATTTTTGAAAGAAAAACAAATTAAATTCATTTACTTTTCATAAAACCAAAGCAAAAAAGAAAACTAAGATAAGTTTATTTTGTTTTAATTACCCTTTCAAAATAATAAATATGGGGAAGAATAATGAAAGTAAGCCATAAAGAACAATTTTTTGTGATTTTTGATAACGAAAAATGTGTTATTTTTAAAATTAATACAGTAAGGAAGATTCGCAAAAACTAGAAAGAAATGATTGAAAAAAAACTTTATTATAATCTTGTGATTGTTGATTATTATAATTTGTATTGAAAATTAAAAAAAAAAAAAAACATAAATAAAAAAAGAATGCCGAATGTTATGAGTTTGTTAAGCGAAATCTTGAAATAAGGAACAGTGGCAAAAAAAAACACAATATGAAATACATCTTTGGGGAAAAATTGAGAGATACCGATAACTTGTTGGAAATTCGTGAAAACTGCCAAACTTTCCCCAAATCTCAAACTTCGAACACATCTAGCAAAGAGAGTATTGCGGAAGGAGGAATAAGGAAATTTTTTAAGGAATCGTACCACAAAAAGGAATATTGAATGTCAAACTTGTTACAGTGTGATATCATCTTGACGAAAATTGCACTACAACTAAACGATTTCGTTATACTTCTTCACTTAATATCACTTTAGAGGAAGAAGGCGCAGCAATGATGTATTGAGCACTTATACACTGGGATATTTCAAAGTAAGTGATAACATCATTTTAAATGTAAGTACAACAATTTGATCAATTGATGATTTAGTGCTATAAATCAAAACTTTGTCCATTAACAAATTAGGGCATATTTCCCACGAGATTTCTTCCATATCAATGAGAACTATGCAAGTCTTTATTTAATTCCAACAACAAATGAAAATTTATTCATGAATAGTTTAAAATTTAGTTCTTGAAATTCAGTTCTAATCTTCAAAGATAGTACAAACCATTGTCAGTGTGCAGTTTGTGTTGTACTCCATATCATTTAGTATTTTATTTGCGGAGAAATTAAATAATCTTGAATCTATGGGAATGCAGATTAAAAAATAAGCAAAGTCAAGGCTAATTTGGGCCCCTTCTTCATCTCAACCGTAATGGTAAGGCAGCATGCTGTATTATTTCAACCATAAGAATTTCAGAAGCTTGGATTATGGTTTTGGCTTGAAAGCCACTTTTGAGAAAAAGAAACGAACTTCAAGAAAAAATAAGTAGTAATATCCTTTTTATTGTTGTTGTAGCCACATTTGCATGTAGATGTAGCGAAGTAGATATTTGCGATCCATATGACCGACCGCTTCTTCTTGTTGTTGTTGTAGCCACATTTTCGTGTGGAGGTGGCGATCCTCATCAAGCCATTGGTTATTTAAAGGCACCAATAACTCGCCTTGTTATTTCGAGCACCATAGGGACTCAGTACTTGTGCAAGAGACAGTTCCGCTTCCCGTGACAGCAATGAACACCGAATAGATCGGACCTCAATGTTCCAGCCTGTGCGGTACTCACTGCTATCCCGTGCTAGGCACCTTCATAGGCAAGTGTTCGATGGGAGAATGAATAGACGATAGGAGAAGACCATCACAGTATAGTCGAGGCAACGATAGGAAATCTGAAGAGGTTTCCAATCGGATACCTGAGACGACACTTGGGGTCGAGCGCGAGGCAATGTTGCCGGCAGCACAGTCTTGGATTTGACGGAACTCTAGTATTGCCAACTGGAAGTTCAGGCTACATGGATGGATCATTGCTTTAATGGGCCTGGGGCCCAAAAATTAATGCCCAAGGTCTGAAATCTGTTTCCAACTGTCTGGCAATAATACACAGATAAAAATAATTTTGAAAAACAACAACTTTGGTTGAAAAAATAACCGCGCAAGTTGTAAATTTGCCTGTAACAATTTATTTTGTATCTCAACGAGCCAAAGTACAAATTTGTTGTTGATAGGCACTCTTTGCAAGCCAACATACAACAACAATAATATATCCATAAGCAAGACAAAACATACAACAACAACAATATATCCATAAGCAAGACAAAAACCATATACCAACCCGCCGCGTGTGCTTTGCTTCGGGTGGTGGTGTTTTTATTTTCTTTGTTCGGCTCGCGCTGCTTTGCCTCGTTCGTTTTATAGCAGCTCTCGGGTTTTTCTCTGTCACTCTCACTATTACCCTTAAAATGTTAATTGGTGCCGCAGAGTATTGAACTCATGATCTCATGTTTGGTAGTCTCGCACGCATCATCTGGCCTACCGACATCTACTCCTTTACCATGAAATAAATAAATAAGTACTGCTGCACAGTAAAAAGTGTCTCAATTAAATGAATTTAAACAGAGAGGTAAAAATCACTCTAAAAAAATTTGTCTGAGATGGTTGTAAAGCACCATGATCGCAATTGAAATCGCGATACGGGTAACCAGTCAAATGCATCTGGCAACAACACACTTTTGTTTTTTCCTATACTGTTCTTTGAAAAGAAGGCATTAAACAATATCAGACAATATCCTGCAATGAAATCTCAACGAATTAGGTTAGGTTGAAAAGAGGGTGCAGATATTAATCCGCCCCATGCCACTATGGACGTAAACCTAAACCAGTAATCTGCTTGTTCTGTGCTCTAAAAACTATAAAGTAACCTCTAAAAAGAAATTTTTCAGTTAGGAATTCCGTGCTACTTACAAAATCCTTAATTGTTTTCAATACTACTCCCCTAAGTTGGTTCATATCTGGTATTGTGTCTCCACCTAAGTGCCGGTATCTGTTAGACGCGAAAGCCGGGCAATGACGAAGGAAATGCTCTAACGTCTCATTATCTTCCCCGCATCTCAACAAATTGGATAATATTTGCATCGTCATGGAGCTAGAGAAGTTAGATAGGAAGATTAGATTATATTGAACCCTAATCAGGCTAAAAACCAACATGAACCAATTGGTTGTGGATTTATGACGGAAAATAAAGCACCACATTCTACCAGCTTAAGATCGGTTTATGTGGGACTATATATAAATACGAAACGATTTGGGCCATTTATAGTCCAAACCGACTTATACTAATAAGAAGTTTTCTGCAAAATTTCAAGCTTTACTTCTGGGCCATTTATTGTCCAAACCGATTTGCGCCATTTATTGTCCAAACCGACTTATACTAATAATAGGTTTTCTGCAAAATTTCAAGCTTTACTTCTGAAGCAGACGGACGAACAGGCATCGCTAACATAGGACCGTTATTTGGATGTTCAACAAACGGAGCGACATTGAAGACATGAACTGTGTTCCGAAATCTGATAAAAAAATATATTCTGTGTGCCCTGATAGGGTAACATTGGGAAAATCATCTATATGAGGATCATACCATGCGGATATTAATCCGCCCTATGCCACTATGGACATACTTCTTAGCCCCACAGTTGAACCTACGTATCCAATACTTGCCACTGATGTAGAGGCTGCTTATACAACTCATCATTTCAAACTTCGTACACGGATAGCATTATTTGTGAAACTAGTAGTGTGCTTAGGGGGAAACAGTAGCTCAGAGGTTAACATGTTCGACTTTGACGCTAAACGTTTGGATTCAAACACCGTCGAGAACATCAGAAAATTTTTCAGCGTTGGTTTTGACGTCTTAGTACCATCGACACTTGTGAAACTATGTACCTTAGATAATCCATCGTTAAACCTGCTAAGTGAATTCGCTCTGCCGCAAGCCGTTCAGTCCCGGCATTAAAAAGAAGGTCTCTAATCATTGTGCTTAAACTTTTATCAGACATTACTGATTGATAAGAGGGAAGTATACCCGCTCTTCCTAAATGAAATGCTTATGAGCCAATTTGTAGTAGTGTCCTTAGAGCAAATAGACAGGCAAATATACGGACGACATATAGACACATGGGTGGACATACATATATGTCTAATTCGACCGCTTCAAATATTTAAAATTGATTGCACACAAATTGTTTTCGTAGCATTTACTATTACTGACAATGTACTTCCATCATATTTGTACGATATTTAGAAGACTTTAAATGTAATATGTTCACATTTTCCCCAATAATCGGGAGTCGGGACAGCCGTAAAAAGCCGCGATAAACCCGACTATGCACAAGTCATTCCATCAAGAATCTGGAGTCGGGACAGCCGTAAAAAACCGCGATAAACCCGACTATGCACAAGTCATTCCATCAAGAACAGGCAAAATATTTGGTAATCAACAAAACAAAGATAGAAACACAAACATTCTACATTCTATAACCACCACACAAAAATGTTATGATGGTATTGCCAGGATTCGAACCCAGGCGTACAGCGTCATATGCGGACATTCTAACCTCTGCGCTACCATGGCCTCCAATATACTCTTTCGCATTTCTCTCTCTCAATCTCACTTTCTTTCACAGCAACCCATTATTTAAAGTGTTATGAACTGCGTTCTTAACATACAGAAATCCGAACATAGGCAACACTTTAGGTATACTGTTCATAAAATACATGAATAGATTTTGCGGTGTAGGAAATCAGCAAATATCCTTAAATATATATTCCCCAATGTACTACTCACTGTTAATGGGTAGAAGAGGCATGGTAATCAATTTAGCGGATCTGGCTGATGGACAAGGTAAAGCCTGAAAATTGGGAGTTTATCAAATTCAATGTACTTTGTGTTTTAAGTTGAGAAGTTGAATGTCGATTTTACATTTAAGGTGGGTATTAAGTTCGTTGACTGTGGAATGTTTCCACAAAACATTGTTTCAATAAAAAAAAAAGTAGTACAAGCATTTATTTTGGTAAATTGTGTTGCTTGCGTAGTCATCATAAAAATAATAGTGGAAGAGCTATTTTTGCTAATAATCGTTATTTAAAAGTCAATGAATGCAAATGCGACAAAAAATCTACTTTCGCTCAAATTAAAATATGCTCCGTACAGTCTTTTAATGAATATCAATTTTCCGCTCAGTGGAGAACTTAGTATCTCAAATGAAAATGTCTTCACAGATTGTTTCACAATTTTTTTATGGAATACCACTGTGAAAACTGAAGTTAATACCCACCTTTACCTGTTGCGCATTAAAACTTTCGAACTCGATAATCTTCTCTTTTCTAATCACTATTAACCGGTAGATGGGATAAGTTAAATTAACTTAACAAATCAAACGTCGTTGAATATATTGGAAATAGTTGAATATTCACTAGGGTTTTTACTGAAGTGAAATTTGTATCACTAATTAATTTGTTACTTAATAGAGAAAGGATAACATTTTAAGGTGCCAAAGCATAGAATTTAACTGAAATAAGCAAAAACTCAATCAGATTCTTCCAATAAATATAAATACAAAGATAATAATATTTTTGAGTGAATGTTGAATTTTACATTACATTATTCCGAAGAATAAATGTTTGGCATCCAAACTCATTCCGAACTTAGGCAATATGTTGCTCATACGATTGTTATAACGAAATGGGTACCATGTTGTCTAGATTGGGGTACTGGTCTACTCAGGGAGTTTTTCCCTCAAACGTTAGAGAAAGATTTGTGTTTCTGGGACAAATGTGAAGGGTGCGCACTAAAACATTCTTTATGTCTAGATTTCTATTTTAATTATTGTTATGAACATATACTGTAAATACACCAGAAAAGTTTTCAATACAATTGGAATGGTATAAAAACAAAGAGAACAAAATTTTCAGAAAGATTCAAACATATCACCCCCCAATGTATAACCACAAAAGATAATTTTCGGATAGAAATTATGAAGAACTTTAAAAAGATGCTTAAAGCAATTAACAACCCATGTTTCGGTTTCCAAAATCACAAAATATAAAAGAATAAATGATTGCCTTTATCCTTTAATCCATATTCCTTTAATGTTTTAAATCACGAGGTTGCTCTTAGTATATAGAAATCTTATTAAACTAGAGATCCAAGCAACGACATAGCAAGGTTGCATGAAATGAGAAAAATAACATTTTACCTTTTGCCATTTGGGAAGCCGAAACATGGGGAATAGTCCTAACAAATTATACAATACAATTGTTAATATTTCTAATTTAATGTGAGTTCAAAATTTAGTATCATTTGGAAAGAAATTATTTAAATTTTGCCGAACAAGAATCTTTAGAAAAACCGTAATAGAATCATTTACATCTTGGGGCAACAAGAACCCTTATAAAGTTCTTTAGTAACCTAGTTGGGAATTTGATTTTTTATGGAAACTGTATACTCACTATACAACTTTTTTTCATGAAATTATGTTCGTTCTTCAATTAAATATGTATAACAAAACCATTCATTTCTTTTTTCCTTGACTATTTTTCTACTACTCAAATATTTTCGTTTTTAAACCTCCTACACACATACTCGGAAAGAAATGTTCTTTTTTTTTAAACAAAATCAGAATAGTTTTAAATAACCATATGCAATATTTCTCAAATATGTACTTCAACAACTATTCAATTCCCTCAATTATATAATTATATAGTGTTTTTATCCATTCACATTTACCTAATTAGTACATAAATACATACATGTCTATATCATTATCTCATTGCACTTTTCGTTAGTTTTCTCTTTTATAAGAACTTCTGTTTTTTTGTTGTTTTTTTTTGGTTTTTCTCATGTAAATTTGTAACTTTGTAAATTTCGAAACTGAATTCAATTGGCCTTCTGTTACTGAATGTGGTTTGGAATGTGTGTTGGTTAGTGGGTTGGTTGTTTGGTTGGTTGATTAGTGTCTCTCCTTGACGTAATACATCACGCGCGTTCTACTAATTCCAGCATAGCCAATGTAAAGGCTGGTGTTTTACTTGGTAGCCCCTGAATCTCTCCTATTTGAGTTGTTTTATGTTGGCGTTGCTTTGGCCTGAACGAATTATTGCATTTTCTTCTCCTCGTGGGCCTTCTTGACAATGGCCAGTTTTGAGTGAGGTGAAGCGGGTGATAATGTTCGATAGGGTGCCTCTTTTGTGCCGTGTAATACCAGTGACCAATCGATTAGCCAGCCGGAACGAGGTTGATTTGAATTAAAGCGAGCCTATGAATTGAAATAGAATTAGGGATTTTATTCAATATTTTTTGTTATTTTACAAACCTCCAGTTTCCAGGTACCATGAGGATATTCACCCCATGAGTGTGTTGTCATAAATGGCCATTTGGTAAATCCATCACGATGATCATCGTCATTGACACGACGTGATAAAATCATAGATCTGAAAAGAAATTATAGTTAGTATTCAATAGTTTATGAGACCTTCATCTTGAAGATCAAATCAAGAGTTAGGTTTATATGGCAGCTCTTATCAGGTTATGGACCGAGAAATGATTCCGACCATCAAGTATCCCAAAATACTTGACGTCACATTTGACAGCTTTTACACATTCTCCCCACATGCCTCAGCAATTTGCGATAAAGTCAAAAGTAGAAACAAGGTCCTCAAGCCGATTGTAAACAGGGACCGCACGATACACGTCATCAGTTTAACTGCCCAGCCAGACCCAGTTCCCTGTGGACGCACCCCGTCTTAGTCGCAGAGTTTCTGGGTCTTGACACTCAACAGATCAAGCAGACGAAATATAGAACACAACAAACTGCTACAACAACAACAACAAAAACCGACCTGAACCATATTTGAGTCGAATATCGGTAGGCTTTTATGAACTCACAATTTAAAATTTCTGCGCAATCGGGTTATAAATGCAGCTTTTTTGGGCTCAAGACCCTTAACCGGCAGATCGCTCCATATGGAAGCTATATCTGAATATAGACCGATCTGAAATATATCGGATATCGGGAGGCTTGATTCAACTCCCTTTTTTTAAATTTCAATGAAATCGCATAATAATTGTGGCTTTTATGGGCTTAAGACCCTAAATCGTTAAATCGGTCTATTGGGTTGCCCAAAAAGTAATTGCGGATTTTTTAAAAGAAAGTAAATGCATTTTTAATAAAACTTAGAATGAACTTTAATCAAATATACTTTTTTTATACTTTTTTTCTAAAGCAAGCTAAAAGTAACAGCTGATAACTGACAAAAGAAAGAATGCAATTACAGAGTCACAAGCTGTGAAAAAATTTGTCAACGCCGACTATATGAAAAATCCGCAATTACTTTTTGGGCAACCCAATATATGACAGCTATATCTACATATATTGCGATCTGAACAATATTTAGGTGTGACGACGGAAATCTTAAAATCGTGTTACAAATATAGCTTTTATGGGCTCAAGTCCCTTAGTCGGCTGATCGCTCTGAATGGTAGGTATATATGGACCGATCTGAACCATATTTGAGTCGAATATCGGGAGGCAGAAAACAACGCACTATTTAAAATTTCAGCGAAATCGAACAATATTTGCGTTTTTTATGAGCTTAAGACCCTAAATCAACAGATCGGTCTATATGACAGCTATATCTAAATATGATCCGATCTGAACCATATTTGAGTCGGATGTCGGGAATCTTACAACAAATCACTGTTTTCAATTTCAACGAAATCGGATAATAAATGCACCTGTTTAAATATTTATGTTCGACAATGAAAGAGCTTTTAGTGAAATACCATGCTACGAAAATAGTGTTTGTTGAAGGCTCCCAGGTGGCAAACCCAGAAACGTGGTCCCAAAAGTGGTTATGAATTTCGTGATCTACTCCCATATACCTAACATTTGAGTCCCATATTGCCTTGCCTTAACCCCATATTGCCATTGGTGAAAGGGAAGTTTATGGGATGAGCTGTACCCCAAACACTTGGCCCCAAAATTGGTTATCACATTTGTTTTATAATCTCAAATACCTTTCTGGTCGGTAAATTTGTACCCTTGGGGAAGGGGCGGTGCCCCCAAATATATGCTCCCACATTTGGATATCAGATTTGTATTCTACTCCCAAATACCTTTACTTGAGTCCCCTATTACGATGGTCAATAAATAATTGCTGTTTGTGGGGCGTTTTTGGGAAGGGGTAGACCCCCAAAAAAATTGGTACCGAAAATGGGTATCAATTTCGTGCTCTACTCCCCAATACTTTTCATGTGAGCCCCACAATGACCTGGTCGGTAAATATGTCGGATTTAGGTGTGTTTTGGGGAGTGAGGTTGTCCCCCAAACACATAGCCCTGAAAATAAATCAACATCGTGCTCTACTCTCAAAATATCATTTATTTGAACCCCATATTGCCATTGGACTCAAAGTTGGATATCAAATTCGTTTTCTAATCTTAAATACCTTTCATTTAAATCCCTTATTGCAAAAGTCAGCAAATATGTACGCTTTGTGCAAAGCTACACTCTCTTTAAGTCCTAAATTGCTATGGTGAGCAAATATGACCTATTTGGAGGTTGTTATGGGGGTGGGATATCTCCTAGACAGTTGGTCCCGAATGCTGATATCAGATTCCTGGTCTAATCCAAAATATCTTTCATTTGAGCCTCATATTTGCATAGTCGGCAAACATGTCCGGTTCGGGGGTGTTGTCGGGGATAAGGCGGCCACTCAGTGACTTTCTCCAAAAATATATATCAGCTTCGTATTCTGCTCTAAAGTACCTCTTATTTGAGCTTCATATTGTAATGGTCAGTAAATACTTCCTATTTGGGTGGAGTTATGGGATGGGTTGGCCCCATAGAAACTTTTTCCCGAATATTGATATCAGATTCGTGCGGTTCTTCCAAAAACCTTTCATTTGAGCAACATATTACTATGCTAGTAAATTTGTGCTCTTTGTGGGGTGTTTTTGGGGAGGGGCGGCAATCAAAACACTTGGTCGCACATTTTGATATCAGATTCGAATTCTACTCGTAAATACCTTTCAGTTGAGCCCCATATTGCCATGATCGGTTAATATGGCCGATTTAGGGGTCGGGGTGGTCCTCCAAACACTTAGCCCTGAAAAAAATTAGTATCGTGCTCTACTCTCAAATATCATTTATTTGAACCCCATATTGTCATTGGACTCAAAGTTGGATATCAAATTCCTATTCTACACTCAAATACCTAATATTTGAGCCCCATATTGCGATGGTCAGTAAATAAGTCCTGTTTGGGGGTGTTTTTAGGGGGAGACGGCCCCCACTCTTGACACTTGGTCGCACATTTTGATACCAGATTCGTATTCTACTCGATAATACCTTTCAGTTGAGCCCTATATTTCCATGATTGGTAAATATGTCCGATTTAGGGGTGTTTTGGGGGTTGGGGTGGTCCCCCAAACACTTGATCCCACATTTGGGTATCAGATTCGTATTCTACTCTTAAATACCTTTCAGTTGAGTCCCATATTGTTGTGATTAGTCTATATATATATTTGGTAGGTTTTGGGGTGGGGCGTCCCCCTAGGTACCCCATCCGAAGTTTGGAAAACAAAATTTTTGTTTTTAGGTTACTATAAGAGATCACACAAAATTTCGCTGCAATCGCACACCCATCTCCTAGATCTGGAGTTTCTGAAAATTAGGGTAAGGGGAAGGGCCAGCTTCAGATATCAAAAAATGTAGTACCCTATTTTCACCACGGGAGTCTATAACCACAAATGTATTTTTATATATAAGACAAGATGTGGCCCCAAATGAAGAAGCTGCAAGGTGTTAAAACACAATACCTCGGTGGTCAAATGTGATCACCACTTTCACAGATAACACGACCCGGAAACTTTTCACGTAGAATAGAAATGGATTCGTTGCTCGTGTATCACGTTGCGATATTGTTCAAAGTAAACGTTGTCCAGACCAATGCCTCCAATTCCGACCATAAAAGTGAGGTCTAATGACCTCGCCGAAAAATAAACCGCACTAAACAGTCGCCTATTGAGGATGGGGAGGCTTCTCAACAATAGGTAAGGTTAAGTTTAAAAGAGGGTGCACATATTAATCCTCCCCATGCCACTATGGACATACAGCGGTCAAAAAAAGTATTCATCATTAGCAAAATTGATAATAAATTCTCTTATTTTGGGTAATTGAAGAAAATTTAAAGTAAACAAATAATGCAGTTTTATGCAATAGTTTATTTTTCGTAATATGTTTTAAAATAAATTCAAAAAATAAATTTAATTAGCGCAAAAAAGGCAATTTTATATAATAACACCAAAAACAGAACAAAAAAAGTATTCATCATTGATGTGCTATCATCAAAGTCAAATTCAAATATTATTTGGGAATCCCCCTTTTCTGTTTTATTTAGTAAAGGAGGCTTTGCCCTTGACAGCAAATATTTAATTTCATTGAAAATATAGTTTTTGTCAAAATGGGTCGTAAGCAAAACGAGGTTTCTGATGAGGTAAAAGTTTTGATAATAAAACACCACAGGAATGGTTTAACTCAAAAAACTATCAGTGAAATATTAAATAGACCACGATCTACTATACAATCCATCATCAGAAAGTGGACAGAAACGAAAACTGTTGACAATAAACCAAGATCTGGTCGACCAAAAGCACTTTCAGTTGGAGATGTGCGTTGGCTAGTGCGGCAAGTTCAGAAAACTCCGAAGACAAATGCGACCATTCTTCGTAAAAACACTATGGAATATTTAGGGAAGGAAGTTACTACACAAACAATTCGAAATACACTCAAAAGGCATAGTTACAGAGGAAGAACTGCACGTAAGAAGCTCTTTATAAATAAAATAAACCGAGTGAAAAGGCTAAACTTCGCAAAAATGTATGTAAAACAGCCCGAATCATTTTGGAAAACAGTCATTTTTGCAGACGAGAGCAAGTTTAATCTTTTTGGGTGCGATGGAAAGGTCATAGTGTACAGAAAACCAAATACAGAGCTTGAAGAACGAAACACAGTTGCTACTGTAAAACATGGTGGAGGTGGTTTAATGGTTTGGGGGTGTATGGCGGCTTCAGGAGCGGGAAATCTTGAAATTATTAATGGAGTAATGGATCATAAGTATTACATTGACATTTTAAAGAGGAATTTAAAAGATAGTGCTGTAAAACTTGGGCTTGGTAATAACTTTCAATATTATCAAGATAATGACCCCAAACATTCTGCTTTAAATACCAAGATGTGGATGCTGTATAACTGCCCCAAAGTCATTAAAACTCCTCCTCAAAGTCCCGACTTGAACCCAATTGAACATCTTTGGGAACATCTCGAACGCAAATTGAGAACGCGCAATTTTTCGAGCAAGAGTCAAATGCAACAGGTGATAATGGAGGAATGGACTAATATAGACCAAAATATAACCGCTAAATTAGTCCAATCGATGTCAAACCGTTTAAAAGAAGTTATAAGACGCGGTGGTGTGTACATATATATCACACAAGCACTACTGCATCATTAGTTTAATATGTTTTTATTCCAATTGTCTTTTGTAGACTTATTAAAAAAAAAACATTGAATGATGAATACTTTTTTTGACCGCTGTACACCTAAGCCAGTAAACGGCTTGTTGTGCGCTAAAAATAAATCTTTAAGCTAGGAATTCCGTGCTACTTACAAAATCCTTAATTGTTTTCAATACCACTCCCCTAAGTTGGTTCATGTCTGATATTTTGTTTCCACCTAAGTACCGGTGTATGTAGGACGCGAAAGCCGCCCGGCAAAGGAAATGCTCCAACGTCTCATTATCTTCCCCGCATGCCCTACATTTGCTGTCACTTGCCGCCCCGATTTTACATAAGTGAGCTCGTAGTCCTATGTATCCCGTTAAGATACCAATAGCTATACTAACCTCCTTCTTGCTTGCTTTCAGTTATATCCTCGTGTTTTCACGATCTGGATCCCCCCATAGGATTTTCGCCGTCCTACCGACCATTTCGCTGTTCCAAAATGTTGCATGCGCATTCGTCGCCCACTCCCTTAACTCTGCGTCTGCGTCGACCCGAAAGGCTTCGGGTTAACTAAGTTTATTGACGGCAGTCCTCTGGCCTACACCGCCAAATCGTCTGCCCTTTCTCTTACGCCGTTATGGCCTGGCACCCAAACGATGCGGATTTTGCCATCCTCAGAGAAGGCGTTAATCTCCTTCATACACTGCAAGACTGTTCGTAACCTTACCGTCCTGGTTGTTTTTGCCCTAATTGCAATTTTACCATCCGTAAGATGTTCACCCTCGATGTCCCCGCGTTAGCACCACACCATTTCACGCATTCCGTGATCGCCCGCTTCTCCGCCTGAAGGACCGTATTATGGTCAGGCAGTCTAAAACAGAACTCAGTCTCTGGGTTCTCAATGTAAACCCCCAGGCCCACTCTGTCCTCTAGCTTTGATCCAACCGTGCAACATGATCTTCCAGATGGCAATACTAGGGTTCCGTCAATCCAAGACTGTGCCACTGGCAGCAGTGCTTCGCACTCGACTTCAAGGTTCATCTCAGGTATCCGATCGGAAACCTCTTCCGTCCAGGTTTCATACGGTCGCCTCGATTACACCGCTATGGTATGAGCTGCTCCCATCCTCAATCCATTCTCCCATCGCCTTAAGTCTCATAGCCTCAGTGGCTGCCTCACACTTAATTTGTATGTCAATGGGTCGGATATCTAGAATAGTCTACAGTGCTTTAGTGGGTGTGGTCCTTATCGCTCCGCCTATGCCAAGACAACATGTTCTCAGAACCTGTTGTATGGTCCTTATGTTGCACTTTTCTCCATAGCAGTCCACCAAACTACTGAGGCGTAAGTTAGTATTGGTCTAATCAGGCTTCTGTAGAGCCAGTAGCCTATCCTAGGATTCAGGCTCCATTTCGAGCCTACGACCCGTCTACATAGTGCCCAACATCTGTGAGCCTTCTCGGTACGCTTCTGAATGTGACACTTCCAATTCAGTTTCCTATTTATGATATTTGACCTTGTCAGATATTGAAATCGTCTTATTGAGGAAACGTAGTGCGTCAAATTGACCCACCTTCATCTTCCTCGTGAACAGGCATATTTCAGTCTTCTCTGGGTTAACATTGAGACCTCTGGGTCTAGCCCAGTCATATGCCATATGCAAGACCCTTTTGGGCCCTTCTGCATAGCTCGTTCCGATCCTTACCCCTTAGAAGTATTATAACATTGTCTGCGTAACAGACGGGTTCAAATCCCTCTTTAGTCAGCATCCGTAATAGGTCATTTATGGTGGTCACCCATAGGAAATTGCAAATGCAAATTTTGCTCATGAACATTCCACTAAGGAACTGGGGTAAACTTCTCACATATCAATGAGTGCATTCCGATTCAAGTTTTAAGCTCAATGATAAGGGGCCTCCTTTTTATAACCGAGTCCGAACGGCGTGCCGCAGTGCGACACCTCTTTGGAGAGAAGTTTTACATGGCATAGTACCCTCACAAATGTTGCCAGCATTAGGAGGGGAAAACCACCGTTGGAAATTTTTTCTGATGGTCTCGCCAGGATTCGAACCCAGGCGTTCAGCGTCATAGGCGGACATGCTAACCTCTGCGCTACGGTGGCCTCCATAGGAGTGGCGATAAAATGTCCCCCTGTGGCGTGCCCTGTGCCACTTTCTCAAGAATAATTCTTGGGTTTTCCGAACCTCAGATGTGACAATTTTGCTGTACTGCTGACCGATAGGGTGTTTCACGACAACCCAAAAATGCTTTAGTTTTGCGAACTGGAACAGCCAGTGAGGTAGTAACCTTGGGTAATAAGACGTTTAAACTTCTCTGTTTAGTGGTATCGCTCTGTGACAAGCCGATCGTTACCAATGAGCTTAAGCTTGTATTAGACAGCACTAATTGTTATGACAGAAGTACTTATCCCCGTTGTCGGCAGTATCATTACAACCTTATCGTTAAAGATCTTCTTACCTTGTTCCCATCGGTGATGTCAAGAATAACTCCAAATCGCCTCTCCGTGATGCATTTGCTGAAATCACCGCCTGAACATGTTCCAAATAATTTACTTCGGTGTCGGTTCCCTTGCAGGCATCTGTCTTAATTTCCAGAAACATGGAACGACCTGAGTAAATAGCACTGAAATAGAAAATAGTGACCTCTATGGCAATAAGAAAGGAGAAAATCTATTAAAAATATTTACTGTGTCTCTTGAATATCTCCTGCCTCGCAATGATATCTTGGCGGTACGGTGTGCCACTGTTTGGCCAATGTTACCATGCCGCCGGCATCTAAAACGCCAAAACCGAACAGATGATTAAATTCAAGGCCTACTCCATTCATGGTCCAATGGAAACGATTTTTGGCATCAAAAAGAGAATTACGTTTCGAAGTTAGAACAGTCAAATGTTGAATATCACGCCAAGTTAACTCAGGGCTGAAAATAAAAAAACAGGATTTTTTAAAAAATGGAAATCCTTGATATTCTGTAGCTGGCTGTAAAATTCTACGATTTATGTCCATCTGTTTGTAAGTCCATCTCCTTCTCTCCCCATTTTGACTCTCAATTATATTGGGTTGCCCAAAAAGTAATTGCGGATTTTTTAAAAGAAAGTAAACGCATTTTTAATAAAACTTAGAATGAACTTTAATCAAATATACTTTTTTACACTTTTTTTCTAAAGCAAGCTTAAATTAACAGCTGATAACTGACAGAAGAAAGAATGCAATTACAGAGTCACAAGCTGTGAAAAAATTTGTCAACGCCGACTATATGAAAAATCCGCAATTACTTTTTGGGCAACCCAATATATGTTTAGAATCTTTTGAGCTCTGTTCACCTTTTCCCCCAAGAAATTACGATGAGTCGGAAGAGCAGCGTTCCAGGAGACAAAGCTGACCAACACCTGCAGCTTGCACAGCTGTCACGGTTACAATGTGCTACGTAAACATCACGCAAGGAATGGAGGTGGGGGATTGGCCTTCGTGATACACCATTCCGTGCAATTTAGACCTATCTCGCGCTTGACGCTAGTGACCCTTACATGGAATGCATGGGGATAGCAGTCAAGTCCGGTACTGCCGAGATAGAGCTATACAACGTTTACATACCGACGGTTGGTAGCTGTGTCCCGAATAATGGCCACGCTTACAACCCTGACATAAGTGGGTTGCTATCTGGCCATAATCGTCTGGTTCCAGGGGACTTTAATGCGCATCACTCTTCATGGCATTCTCCCCTATGTAACGACCAGCGTGGCATAGCTTTGGCAGAGCAGATTGAAAACTCCACGTTTTGCACGGTGAATGAGTATGCCCCCACTAGGATTACGAGGAGGTGCAGCAGCTCGCCAAACATCTCCATTGCATCCCCTGATCTCCTGAGTGACGTATCCTGGCAAGCCGTCATCTCTTTGGGGTCAGACCACCGACCCATAATTCTCACCATCGACCGACCACCACCACCACCACCAGAGATTATACCAATCGCCGCTTCAGTGAATTACCACCCCCCTCTAGTGGCCAAGAGGAAATTCCGCGGCCCAATTTCCCGGCGCCAGCAGTGGTACTCGCAGACGAGCGTGATGGGATTCATGGTATGGACCCCTCTAACCCCATAATCAGCGAGCTGAATGTGGAAATAAACAGGGTAGTCAACGAACATAAGCGGAATTTGTGGCTGGAACACTTGGAGCAATGTAACTTAGGCACCGGTGTGGTCTACTGTTAAGTCACTCTCGAACCCCGGTAGACGGAATGACAGGACCTCAGTCACTTTGGGCGAAATAACCGTGACTGAGCCGAAGAGATGCGCCAGGTTGTTCAATGTTCAATTTTTTGTGCATCCCTAGAGAGACAGGGCAAGGAGGAGAGCCATTAGCCATATTCATGGTCTCCGAGCCGATGAACAGCCATCACAATTTACCGTGGGCGAAATTACGCATGTCATCCGTGGCGCCAAATCATCTAAGGCGTTGGGCCCCGACGAAATCTCTACATTGATGTTGAAGAATCTGGATTCACCTGGAGTTCAGTACCTTTCCACTGTCCTCAACCTTTTTTTGAACACTCTTATGATTCCCGATGTCTGGAAAATGGGCAGAGTGATCCCGCTACTGAAGCCTAGAAAAGACCCGAGTTTGGGGGAGTCGTACAGACCGATCACCCTTCTCTCACTAGTGGCAAAGACGCTTGAGACATTACTCCTCCCGAGCCTCGTAGAAGAATTTCCATTCGCCGAGTATCAACATGGATTTCGAAGACTGCACAGCACAACAACAGCTTTGCATGCCATCACCGCACCCATTTTCCGTGGCTTCAATCAGCCCAGGCCATGTGATAGGGCGATCCTTGTGGCACTGGACCTATCGAAGGCATTCAACACCGTCAGCCATGACATTTGAGGACATCGCCAACACGTCCCTCCATTCAGGCCTGAAAAGCTGCTTCGCGAATTATCTGTGTGGTCGCCAGTTATTTGTGGAATTTAGGGATACGAAGTCGTGGAGCCGTAGAGTGAAACAGGGAGTTCCCCAAGGAGGGGTGATATCTCCGGCACTGTTTAACCTCTACCTATTCTCCATTCCACCCCCTCCAGACGGCATAGAGATCGTATCATATGCGGACGATTGAACGATCATGGCATCAGGCCCCCCAAACATTGATGACATCAGCGATAGGTTGAACGTCTACCTCAACGAGCTTGCCTCATATTTCGCTGCAAGAAATCTGAAGATATCCGCCACCAAATCTTCAGCCACAAATACGCCTGAGGTGAATACTGAGTTGACTGCGATGATCGATGGGCAAATGATTCCGACCACCAAGTATCCCAAAATACTTGGCGTCACATTTGACAGCTCTTACACATTCTCCCCACATGCCACAGTAATCTGCGATAAAGTCAAAAGTAGAAAAAAGGTCCTCAAGTCACTTGCTGGCAGCACTTGGGGTGCAAAAAAGAAACCTTGTTGACCACGTACAAAGCAATTGGCCGTTCTGTGGTAAATTATGCAGCGCCAGTGTGATCTCGTCAACTATGTGACACGCAGTGAAATAATATTCAGATCTGTCAGAATGCCGCCCTCCGAACTGCGATGGGCTGTCTCCTTTAGCTCTCATGTGGACCACCTCCATCAGGAGACAGAGATCCTACCAGAGCGAAGACATAACTACATGCTGTCTAAGCAATACCTTTTGGGCTCAGACCATCGCAGAGACCATCCAAATCATCATCTTGTGGATAAATATCCACCGCTCAGAAGCCTTAAGGGAGATCTATTGGGTTGCCCAAAAAGTAATTGCGGATTTTTTAAAAGAAAGTAAATGCATTTTTAATAGAACTTAGAATGAACTTTAATCAAATATACTTTTTTTACACTTTTTTTCTAAAGCAAGCTAAAAGTAACAGCTGATAACTGACAGAAGAAAAAATGCATTTACAGAGTCACAAGCTGTGAAAAAATTTGTCAACGCCGACTATATGAAAAATCCGCAATTACTTTTTGGGCAACCCTACATGATCTAGAGCGTGAGGTTCAGCGCTACAAGAGAGAACCTCTAGATCAAGCGGCGTATCTAGCAGGTCTAAACAACATTCAAGCAGACATGGCAGCAGATGTGGTAATTGGCTACCGGGTGAATATAGTCCTAGGAGAACGACCGCCTCCCATTGCACCTGAAGAAATTGGCCTCCCCCGTCAAACCAGACTAATTCTGGCTCAATTACGTTCCGGCAGATACAGCTGCCTCAATTCCCACAGAGCTAGGATTGATGCCGACCTGCAAGATGTATGTCCCGATTGTGATCAGGGACCGCACGATACACGGCACCTGTTTAAGTGCCCGGCCAGACCCACTCGACTTAGACCCAGATCCCTGAGGACGCACCCCATTTTAGTCGCAGAGTTCCTGGGTCTTGACACTCAACAGAATCAACAGAATCAAGCAGACGAAGGATAGAACACAATAAACTGCTACAACAACTACTACTTATGATTTCATTATAAGCTGTCAACATTCCTCCTGTGTTTATAAATTTTAATCACTGTGGGGTGTTTTGTTGTGATCATTCTACGTCACATCTAATCATTATGTCCCGCCTCATATCCGCTAACTCATAAGACTTGGAAAACCGTTTAAATAACAGGCTCATATAACAAAAAAACAAACGATTCCCCCTAATTTGCACTGATAACAAATCTTGTTTTTTGTTTCACTGCTTGTGTGTTAGATACCCCACCAATTTACTTCACCATTCAGACTGACTAAACAAATACCGAACGTTTGTTTTGGTGGGCAGCAACATTTTTCCAAGTAATTCAAGTACATCCGCCATCCACATGTGATACTCACTTTGCTTCCAAGGCCAACGCAAATACGCCAGCTGCTTCCGGTGCGGCTGCACTGGTCCCGGAATGGGTTGTCGTACACTTGCCATACAAATCTGTTGTTGCCACCCCGGTGTTGGGATCCTTGGCTCCATTGCTGAAGGTGCTGGCCAGAGTGGAGCTACAGCTTTCATCGTAATGGGCATTTTGGCCATCGTTTATGGCACTGTTAATGGATATTGTCCACATGGAGGCCGCATAGCCATCGCAATTGCAGTCATCCTCCTCGCCGCCATCGCCCGAAGCCCAGACGTATATGTTGCCCAATCCATTACGGCCCTGTGTGTGAGAAATATGTAACATGACATTTAGTTTTACACCATTACCATCACCATCAGCAACGCCATCATCATCGGCAGTAGTTGTGGCAATGGAAAAGCAACGCCAAATGACCATAATAATACACACCTCATTGACGCCCTGGACAATGGCTCTCATGGTGGCGTTGCGAGGTCCATCCACAGTTTTGCCATCGTCGGTGGGACCCCATGAGGCACTGTAGATGTGAATCTTGTGCGGTTCGTGGCCCATCGAGTTGGCCTCTATCAAGTCCGTCATATAGGGTTGATCCAACATGCGTATACCTGTTGAGGAGAGAAGAGAAAAACAGCAGAGGGCAGTGAGCAAAGGTAAATCAACAATCGAAATGTTTATGGCTAAGTAAAAAAATGCTACTTTCGTCCTTCTTCTTCCTCCTCCATTGCCCACCTTCAGGACCCATCATCTATCCAGTGTTTAATCAATGCCTACAATCACCTAATCTGACACTTTATCGTGCACTTGTCCATACAACATTAGACGTTCGTTTGACGCTCGCCTCGACACAGTTTTGTTTGCTCGAATCCACTGTGCCCATATGGCAATAATGGCTACGGGATATCGCTCAAATTTATGATTCGTAATAAAAATCACTCTGGCCATGTTTACACATTTACGGCCAAAGTACAATGGTGTACCCATGGACACGTACACACATGTATACACACATTTGATACATATTTAACTAGTTTAGTGTAGGAGTTCCTTATAAAATTTTCCGAAAGGGATTTAGTAAAATCCCTAAATGGTACTTGTCATGTTTCCACTTTCTTTATGCATAAATTTGGGAACTCGAAATGTTAAAGAAAAAATCATTTTTAAACTGGAAACAAAATGAGAGGATTGCTTGGAGATTTTTTTTTTAATTTAAGTTTATTATATCCAGCCCAGTATGCGCATTGTAATGACGGTAGACTCTCTTCATTTCGTGCTCGACCCCTCACTATTTTCTTGATATTTTAAGTCGTTCTTACCATGCCAGGCCATTCATGGGTACAATACCTTCAAATGATGGATCGCTTTACATGGGCGCTATTTCGAAATATATTCCGAACAAAACTATACCCGGCACGGACGTCAAATATAGTCCTCACAGTACTATTTATATTGAACTATTCGGTTAACTCGTTAAGAGATCTCCGATAGTCAATGGCGTCTTTTGAATGCAGAAATACGTTTTGCTGAGATTTTATGAATGGCTATGTGAGAAAATATTTATGCTAACTCTTAACCTTTCATCACACTCTGAATTGCAAGGACCTCCTCTGGATGCATACAATAGTGATCCCATAACCTACACGATATACCCAGTCCCAGTTCTTCAGATCACATGGATCAGTTTGGAAGCATCCGTTCAATATAACTCCAATCGGTTCAATCAGTTTCAGTGGTACAGCACTTTTTTTTTCAAATACCGGCTGAGACATTGGTATATTGGATATTGTATCAAGGATCATATAGGATATCAAGGATCATAGATAGATCAATAGTATCCGTGATTGCCGAATGACAAAAAGGATAGCTTCTTTAGGCTCACAATAGTGATTGCAGGAATTTGTCTTGCCACAATGTCATTATGGGCCTTAACATAGGTGTAGCATTAAATCCGATGGAGCCATCACCAATGCGACTGTGATATAAAAATATGCAATCCTTTGGAAACGGCTGAGTATTGAGCAGTAAAGGATTTGTTCGGGTACCAAGCACTAGACCACAAAATCATATAACATTGCAGGTCTGACAATAGCAGTAAGTCAATGAACTGTTGGCTAATGAATGGCACTCTTGCAAGTAGGTTCGAAATCTGGTTAGAACATCAGAAAAAATTTTCTGAGGTGATTATCCCCTGCTATTGCTGGTGACATTTGTGAGGTACTATGCCATGCAAAAATTACTCCCCTATGAGGTGTGGCATTGAGCTTAAACTTGAATCGGACAGCACTCATTGATCTGTGAGAAATTTGCCCTGTTACCTAATGGAATGTTCATGGGTAAATTTATGTTATATTTACTTGCTGTTTAACCAGTAAGGAAGGACAAAGTCGGGCGGTGCCGACAATATAATACCCTACACCTACCCTATAAGTACAATGTGGGAGCTATATCCAATTCTGAACCGATTTTGATGGACCTCGGCGGATGTTTTCAGATAGGTTATTCAACAATCCATATCAAATTTCGAGCAAAGCAAATATGTTCAAACTGTAATAAATACGGGGGACAAATGACAACATTATTGTAAATTACCCAAAATCTGACGAACATATACTTGGGAGCTATATCTTAATCAGAACCGATTTCGAGCAAACCTCACAGATATTGTGGTAGTTGTTGAGGAAAGCATTGCCCAAAATTTTGGCAAGTTTGGTTAAACAATGCGCTTCCAGTGTCTCTTGGGGTGAAAATCTGGCGATATACATGCATGACAGCTATATCTAAATCTGATCTGATTTTTATGATATTCACCAGTAAGAGTTAAGAGTCGAGAGTCAAGAATATATGTTGGAGACCTGTGTAAAATGTCAGCCAATTCGAATAAGAAAATTGTGCCCTTTGGGGACTCAAGAAGTAAAATAGAGAGATCGATTTATATGGGAGCTGTATAGGCCGATTCAGACCATAATAAAGACGTATGTTGATGGCCATGGGAGGATTCGTCGTATACAATTTCAGGCAAATTGGATAATAATTGCGACCTCTAGAGGCTCATAAAGTCAAGATCCCAAATCGGTTTATGTGGCAGCTATATCAGGCTATAGACCGATTTGAACCTTATTTGGCACAGTTATTGAAAGTCACAATAAAATATGTCATGCATAATTTCAGCCAAATCGGACAGGAATTGCGCCCTCTAGAAGCTCAAGAAGTCAAGTCCCCAGATCGGCCTACATGACAGGTTATGGACCGATTTAATCCATACTTGGCACAGTTGTAGGATATCATAATAAAATACTTCGTGCAAAATTTCAGCCAAATCGAATAAGAATTACGCCCTCTAGAGCCTCAAGAAGTCAAGACCCAAGATCGGTTTATATGCCAGCTACATGAGGTTATGGGCCGATTCGAACCATACTTGGCACAGTTGTTGGATATCATAACAAAAAACGTCGTACAAAATTTCAATCCAATCGGAAAAAAATTGCGTCCTCTTGAGGCTCAAGAAGTCAAGACCCAAGATCGGTTTATATGACAGATATATCAGGTTATGTACCGATTTAAACCATTCTAAACAAAGTTGTTGGATATCATAACAAAATACTTCGTGCAAAATTTCAGCCAAATCGAGTAAGAATTAGGCCCTCTAGAGGCTCAAGAAGTCAAGATTCAAGATCGGTTTATACGGCAGCTATATCAGGTTATTGACCGATTTGAACCATGCTTAGCACAGTTGTTGGAAGTCATAGCGAAACACGTCGTGCACAATTTGAATCCAATCGGATAAGAACTGCGCCCTGTTGAGGCTCAAGAAGTCAAGAAGTCATGACCCAAGATCTGTTTATATGACAGCTATATCAGGTTATGGACCGATTTGAACCATATATGGCACAGTTGTTGAATATCATAACAAAATACTTCGTGCAAAATTTCATTCAAATCGAATCAGAATTACGCCCTCTAGAGGCTCAAGAAGTCAAGACCCAAGATCGGTTTATATGGCAGCTATATCAGGTTATGGACCGATTTTAACCTTATTTAGCACAGTTTTTGGAAGTCATAGCAAAACATGTTGTGCAAAATTTCATTTCAATCGGATAAGAATTGCGCCCTCTAGAGGCTCAAGAAGTCAAGACCCAAGATCGGTTTATATGGCAGCTACATCAGATTATTGGCCGATTCGAACCATACTTGGCACAGTTGTTGGATATCATAACAAAACACGTCGTGCAAAATTCCATTCAAATTGAATAAGAATTACGCCCTCTAGAGGCTAAAGAAGTCAAGACCCAAGATCGGTTTATATGGCAGCTATATTAGTTTATTGACCGATTTTAACCTTATTTTGCACAGTTGTTGGAAGTCATAACGAAACACATCGTGCAAAATTTCATTGCAATCGGATAGGAATTGCGCCCTCTTGAGGCTCAAGAAGTCAAGACCCAAGATCGGTTTATATGACAGCTATATCAGGTTATGGACCGATTTCAACCATGCTTGGCACAGTTATTGGATATCATAACAAAACACGTCGTGCAAAATTTCATTTCAATCGGATAAGAATTGCGCCCTCTAATGGCTCGAGAAGTCAAGACCCAAGATCGGTTTATATGGCAGCTATATCAGGTTATGGATCGATTTGAACCATACTTGGCACAGTTGTTGGATATCGTGGTGAAGGCAATCACGATGGCACACTCAAAGCGGGACAACCAAAAGCCTAACGGAAAGATCAAGTGGTGATAGACATCTCGAAACTTGGTGTCAAAGATTTTAGAAAGAGCAAATTTCTGTTATAGCCTATTAAAGTAAGTAAAGTATGAATATGCAACCTGTGGATGCGCTGGAAAGCATTTCAGCTTAGCTTCCCGTGAAAACACTGAACACCACACAAGAGGTCAAAGTTCCAGCCCGTGTGATGCTCACAGTTATCCCATGTGCACTTGTCGATATAAAAATCCAATTACTAAAATTTCTCCCGCATTGGCATCCCTATTTCCTTTCATTTTCATTATGATATGTGGCCTGTTGAAAACGGAAATGTAATGATATTTGTGATTGTTTTTTTTTTTATTTTTCCTCTTTATTTTTATCGTCAACGCGTATTTGGAGATAATATATCGTGCTTTGATTTCACTTTATGCCATAAACTATAACAGCCATCAAGCAATGGAATGGAAAAGAAATTTTCTATTCCATTTTGTCATTCTGTTGAGAGCATTCAATTAAATGCTCTTAGAAAAGAAAGTTAATAAAAACCAATAATGACGATGACGATAATAATGATGAATGAAAGCAAATTGATTTAAAGTGATATTAGATGTCCTATTAGCAGAATCAATGAAATAGATTATTAGAGGATTAGAGTTTGACAAAGCTTCTGACAGTAACAACAAGGGAAACTAAAAAAAGAGAAATGACCATGAGGGGATATAGGATTATGTCCAAAATTAGGACTACACGGTATTTCATGTGAACATTATAGAGCAATTTTTAAAAATGTGTGTTATAGTGGTTCGAAAAGCGAAAAAAATAGAAAAGGTAGGTATATACAGCAAATCTATTGGAAATTCTGCACCCATAGAAAAATTTCTTATATTTTTCCAATTTAATTAAAATTTTACTTCAAGCTCCGTGGAGGATACATTTGAGACCTCTAGGCTAAGGAAGATTCTGTCTTCGAGACCTATTATGGTGGGGTATATTCAAAAGTCCGCGGAGGCCACCGTAGCGCAGAAGTTAGCATGTCCGCCTATGACGCTGAACGCCTGGGTTCGAATCCTGGCGAGACCATCAGAAAAATTTTCATCGGTGGTTTTCCCCTCCTAATGCTGGCAACATTTGTGAGGTACTATGCCATGTAAAACTTCTCCCAAAGAGGTGTCGCACTGCGGCACGCCGTTCGGACTTGACCTTTAATTTGAAACGAACTCCACTCAATGATATGTCAGAAGTTTGCCCTTGTTCCTTAGTGGAATGTTCATAGGCAAAATTTGCATTTGAAGGTGCTTTCAATAATGAAAAACAGACGTCAACCATGAAGGAGATGAAGTTTTTAAGCATCAACACTATCGTAAGAAAGTTTTTTAATAACTTACTTAATAAGAGATGTATTACGGGAAAAAGGTGTAAAAGTATGCTCATGACGTGCCTATTGCGGTGAGGGGAAAGTTTCTCAATACTCTAAGATATGTACTTCGGGAAGCTGCCGAAAGTGGGTCTAGGCGTAAATCCATGCAAGACAGAGGTAGTTCTTTTCAGCAGGAGATACAAGTTACCTACAGTGGCACCTGTCTCCTAAGGAGGAGAGAATGTTCCATTAAATAAAAGCGCAAAATATCTGCGTGTTTTTCTGGACAGGAAATTGATCTTCAAACCCAACATTCTGGAAAGGGCAAGAAAGGCAACTCTTGCCTTATATACCAGCAAGAGAGCCATTGGAATAAGTTGGAGGTTTAGACCGCGCGTGTATACTGCAGTTGTCAGACCTACAATGCTGTATGGTGTTGTAATCTGGTGGACGGCGCTTCAAAAGTCCACCTACTTCTAAATACTTAACCGACTCCAAAAGATCGCTTGTTTGTGCATCTCATTGAATTTAATGCAAAATCTAATGCCTCTGTATATTGTGGCTAGACAAATTAATGCGATCACTGACGTGAGGCTAAGGGAGCTTTCTCTTTGGCCATGTGGCGGCTACTGGCATTATGTTATCTTTGATACACCCAGCCTGAGTTGCTTTTTTATAAAAAGTACTGTACTACTATTTGTGATCGAACCTTCCAATCGGTTCGATATTCCTGTCAATAAAAATACAAAGTCTTCTATACGGATGGTACGAAACTAGACGACAAGGTGGTTTGATGTGTACCCGAAAAGGGTACCCGAACACTGCAGTGTGTATCAACCGCAGGTACTTGCAATTAAGGAAGTGGTGCAATGTCTAAGATATAGTGTCATAACGACGATTGCCATAAAATCCCTGGAGAACGTATTTATGAACACAAAAACCGCCCTCGACTGTCGCTTTGCTGTCACTGGCTAGAACAGGCGTCTCAATCATTGTGTCCGTCATGGCAGGTCACTGTCTAATCGGATGAAACATGCTGACAGACTAAAGTTTGCCAGTAACGACTTTTGCGGAAGCTGTGAACCCAAGAAAAGACTAAAGAATACCTTCGGTGTGTGTGTCTCGAAATAGCAGACAAAAGGAGTTCCACTTTAGGTTCTCATTTCTTTAAGAACCTGTCTGATTAAGCGGATTTGAACATTCACAAGTTGTTGGGCTTTTTGAAGTGATCTGGATGGTTCAAAGGTAAATAAATTAAGCAAAGTTACTGATACACTATATAAAAAAAATTTAAAAAAGCCGAAAAAGAAACTTAAAAGAAGATTTAACAATTTAATCAAAGTTATTGACAAAGTAAATAAATAAAAAGTTATACAAAAGACAAAACCAATAATAAATTCAAATGATTGCAAATCGAAGATTTGAACTGTCGTTCATTACTTATAATTTGAATATTATTGCGAAGATTATTCCAGAGACGTATAGCATTAACAAAGAACTGTTGTTCAGATACACGACATTGATGACGCATTTGTATTACTTGTTTACCTCTTGTAGAGTTGGCAAAACGCATTACAGAAGCCAGATGTGAAGGTTCATTGGTATAAATAATTTTGTGGATCATTTTCAACGAGCGTACCTTAAGGAACGAGTTAAATGAGACACCATATACTTTTTTGGTAATGTCAGATTCCGGGTCTCTTCTAGGGAAACCAGAAATGTCTCTAACGACTTTGTTAAAGGCTACGTGCAATTTATTCCTATGAGTTGCATCATAACCGCAAAAACTTCGCAAGAGTATAATAGTTTCGGCAGAATAAATGTCCTAGCCAAAAGATTTCTTATGGACAAAGGGGTGTACTGTCGACTCATATATATCAGTTTCGTAAGACGCCATAGGTACTGATTCTTCTATGAAAGTCTATCATTAAACTCCAACCCAAGGTTTCTTGCAGATGATACAATCTCAATGGGGCTCCAGCAATTGCCACATCAAGATTGGGCGGCATTGTCATCCGATTGGCGTTGCCCATGTGTTTATCCTATCCAAGTCACTATTAAGGTGAAGTACGCCATCGATCAGCTTCTCGGGCGAAGAGCTCAAATACAGCTGTACGTCGATAGCATACATATGAATACCACAGTTCTGCAACTGTCCAGGAAGGTTATTGCTATATAAGGAAAAAAGGAGTGGACCCAATACAGACCCGGGTGGAATACCTCTTGAGCCTGGAAGATAAGTAGAACACCGGCTATTAACACATACTGATTGGCTTCCATTCGAAAGATAGGAAAATATAAGATCCGTTGTTCTTTCAGGAAATTTAAATACAATATATGTTTCAGTTTAAGGCAAAGTATTGGGTTCCTAAAAAGTAATTGCGGATTTTTTAAAAGAGAGTAAATGCATTTATAATAATACTTAGAATGAACTTTAATCAAATATACTTTTTTACACTTTTTTTCTAAAGCAAGCTAAAAGTAACAGCTGATAACTGACAGAAGAAAGAATGCAATTACAGAGTCACAAGCTGTGAAAAAATTTGTCAACGCCAACTATATGAAAAATCCGCAATTACTTTTTGGGCAACCAATATATTGGGATCAACGGAATCAAATGCCTTTGAATGATCTAAAAGAACAAAAAAGGTAACTTTATCGCTGTCAATATCACTCCTTACATCTTCAACTACTTTCAAAAGTGCAGTAGTGTAACTGTGCTTTGGCCGGAAACCAGATTGAAAATCTGTTAACAGCGAATTATTTGCAATATATTCTGATATTTTCCGGTTGACTAGAGTCTCAAATATCTTAGAGATGAATGGAAGTATTGCTATTGGCCTAAATTCCTGGCTATTCTTCCAAGACTGTGGATAGAAACTTCTTAAAATAGTATTGTTAAAAAGATGGCACATATACGGAAGAATAAAGGGTAGAATTATCCTAAAAAATCTTGAGACAATACCTTCAGAACCAATGGCATTAGACTCTATCGAATCTACAGCGCTTACGACATCGCTTTGTTCAAAACGCTTAAGAACAAAACGTAGGTCTGGTGAGGTGTTGTTACTACCATGGTTTACGTTACTAAATTCAATGTCATAGAAATGTACGTTTGTATCAGGAAACGATATGTTCAAGAAACTCCTATTAATCTTATCCAAGTCAACATGACTACCAATTGTTGCATTATCACTTCCTATTCCAATTGACTTAATATGTCTCCAAGAATCTTTCGTGTTCAATGCCTCTTGAAATTTACGACTCAAATAGGCTATTTTCTTCATCTTTATCTTTGTCTGTTGAACCAGACGAAGCAATGGGTTTGAAATCCATGTCATACCATCTCTGTACGATCTGATCTAAAACTGTAACCATATACGGATACCAGTCTATTCCCATAATGTGGTTGAAACCACGTCTCAGAGACTACAGTGGAATTTTGTTAAAAATATGTTCATAATATTTTGGCCTTTAAAAAAGTTCTTATTGAAGTTTTGTCCTTAGAGAACATCTCACTAAAATTTTGTGTTTAAAGAAAATTTCACTGATATTTTGTCTTAAAAAACAATTTTTACACATCGGTCCTTGGTTAAATTTTCATCGAATTTTTTATGGCAATTTTTTTGCAGGTTTGAAAAAATTTAATTAAGAATTTGACTTTGCTTTTTACTGCTTAACCTAAAATGTACTTCTACTCATGTCAGCAGCCATATCACTTCAATAGGATTGAAACTGTATTAAGCCTCAGTATTAATTTCTTGAAACTGATTTGAAGTCTGGAGTCGCCAAAAGCCTCAATGTTTTTTTATGTTGTTAAATATGTTTGATACAGCATATTTTTTACTTTTAAATATCATGTCAAAATTTAACTTCAAAAACCCTGGCATTCCTCATTTTATTGTAGATTGCATTACCTACACATTTGCTTTAAATATTTATTGTTCCCATGCTTCTTTAAGCAAACATGTTACTTTGAATATGGGAACATCTTACTTGGAAATTTGTATTTAACAGACTCACCTGCAATTTTACTGTCATAGGCAACGCCAACACCGCAAATTCCATTATCGCGAGCAGCAGCAACTTCACCAGCACAACGTGTTCCATGACTTTAGCAGCAGAATATGGAGCAGTAGAAGAACACAAACAATGAGAGAAAAGACAAATAAAACAAAAAGTTTAAATCCCGCACATTTTTCGTTATCACATTTTATTATTTTATGTTGTTACTGTAGTCCTTCAAAAGTAGACCCCTCCCTCAATCTTCACCATTCTCCCCCACATAAAAATACCCAGGTGGCCAAATGTGATGGCCTTCATGATTTTTCCTTACCTATTAAACCAATCATCAGTGTAACGTGGATAAGGGAATGGATCATTGCTGCTGAAATCGTAACTGGCTTCGGCATTCTGTAAATAAACGCAAAAAAACAAAAACAAATACAAAATTAATTAAATTTTCAATGAAGTTGCGGTGTAGGAGGTGAAAGAAAGATATTGAACAAATCAAGATAGCATTATAAGGGCCATTTGATTAATAAGAAATATAAAAAAAAATATTTTTCATGTATCCCTCCTTAATCAAGAGAATTAGTGTTCAAAATTCTACCAACAGTGAAAGTATGGGGTTTTAAACGTTCTGAAAGGACCGTATTTATAAAGACCCACCGTAAAGGTTTTTATAAAGATGGTTATAGCTGTTGAAACACTTTTAAATAAATCCTTTCCTTTTTTTACAATCACATGACTACCTGCTTAGAGACTTCTTTTTATATCCATTTTTATTGAAGTATGGATGTCAGTTGGATTTTAAAAGGGCAAAATATGATCATTTTAATATACAGATGAGAAGTAAATTTTTATCAAATTTTACTAAAATTTCGTTAGTAAAGCTTTATTATTATTTCCTGATATGGTTCAACTACAAACGGATAGTCTGCATTGACTTCCCACCGGCAGACGGAAAGGCGTGTCTAGGAAATTCATAACAATCAAGCGTTCGATTTGCACCGTAAACTGTATTGGAAGTTTAATAATAAGCCTATTGGAGTCTCAGCCAACCTATTGGTCGAGCCCACGCGTTCAGCGTCATAGGCGGACATGCTAAACTTTGCGCTACGGTGGCCTTCTAGATAGACTTCTTGAGACTCTGGAGAGCGCAATTCTTATGCGTTTTGACCGAAATTAAGCACGGTGGCTTCCAACGGATATTACAGGAATGGTTCTACTCGGTCCAAAACCTGATATAGCTCCCATACAAACCGACCTCTCGAATATACATCTTGAGCCCCTAGAGAGCACAATTCTCATCGGAAATTATGCACTATGACTTTTCTTATGACTTCCAACAGATATACCAATTATGTTTTAAATGGGTTCAAAGCTAATACAGCTCCCATATAAACCGATCTTTCGATTTTACTTCTTCTCAATTCTAATCCAAGCATATAAAAAAGACAATGTGGATTTCTTGTTCCGATGTCCCATGCGGCCCTGCTGAATTTAACACGCTCCACTGGGGCGAAGTTAAAGACTGGGAATACTGGATAAAGTCTCTGGTTACCTAACAATGACTACAATTCATGATAGAATAGTCAGTATACGAATTTCAAACAGAAAAGGTTTTGTGTGGACGATGAGATTTGGAAGCTGTCAAGACAGTCGGTAACGGAATTGAAGGTATAAAATTTTAAAAATTAAGGATGTTAGCGAGTTTTCACAAGCGTTGCATAAATATATATAGGTACCGACTATTTCTGAGAAGCTACTCTTTGCCTTCAGCGAAACGTGGATGGTTGATGACTTTTCATTGTATGGTATCAAAAAAAAATCTACTAACAAAGGGTGATTTTTTAGCTATTATCTTTTTGGTAACATTGGTTTTAACAGCTCACGCATGTTTCGTATTTTGTTTCACTTTCAAACATCTTTAGTTTGGTCTATAATTTAACCATGAATCGTCATACAAACGAAAAACACTTGCAAATTATGGAATTTTATTATCAAAATGCGTGCTCTGATAAGAAAGTTTATCGCGCACTTCTTTCATTTTACGACGAAGCTCATTTTTGGCACAATGGGTACGTAAATATGAAGACTTGTTGATTTTGGAGTGAAGATCAGACAGAAGCATTGCTAGAGCTACCTACAATATATCCGTCTGTCTGTCGAAAGTACGCTAGCTTTCGAAGGAGTAAAGCTACGCGCTTGAAATTTTGTAAAAATACTTCCTACTAATGTAGGTCGGTTGAGATTGTAGATTGGCCATGTCGGTAAATGTTTTGATATAGCTGCCATATAAACCGATCTAGGATCTTGACTTCTGGAGCCTCTAGAGGCCGCAATTATTATCCGATTTGGCTGATATTTTGCAGTAGGTGTTTTGTTTTAACTTCCAACAACTGTGCCAAGTATAGTCCGTATCTCGAATTTTGACTTTTTGAGCCGTTAGAGGGCACAATTATTTTGCATGAAGTTTTTTGCTTTAACTTTAATATAAAAATATTTTCCAAACAATTTTTGATGACAAACCTGATCTTCTGATCTCAAAAATTGGATTTTAGTTATATATAGCCGCTATATAGATCGATCTCTAGACTTTCTATGTCATGTACTATGTCAGTAACAAGGTGCTTTAGGTGTCTAGAATTTGGATATATTACAAAAGCTTGTAAGTCTCAGGTGGATAGATCCAGACTCTGCCGAAAATGTGTGTGGGACATATATCTAGAGAACGCAACGAACCGCAAAACTATCAAACTGCATGCTGAATTCAAACAGCGTTGGCAAAAAACGAAACAACATTACTGGAAACGACAGTTACCCATTTTAAAAAGGGCTGAGTTCCACGGCAATGAACCTAAACCACCGCAGGACAGCCCAAGACCTTCTAGCCTAGGTGGTCTATGGGTAATTTATTGACGTCGCAATTATCTGCGAGCAGTATAACTTAGAAAATCATGTGTCTGCAATATGGGCAACAGAAAAAATAGTCATAGAAGAGGAAACGAACAACCCCGAAACCGGATTCATCAAAATCAAGATGGGAGGTATATATTTATACAGCTGTTACATATCTCCTAACATCCCACAAGGCGAGTTCGAAGAGATCATTGATCATATATTTAATGATGATGAGCCTTCACAGACCTGTATTTATAGGGGAAGACTTCAATGCCTGCGCAATAGATTGGGGAAGTCGGAGGACAATCGACAGAGGCAGAATTCTACTAGATGCTATAGCAAGGGCAGATGTAGCCCTACAAAATATAGGAGATACGGGAAGCTGACTCAAACTCGTAGTGTAAAGCATAGCAGGTTTTAATGTCTAAGCTGAAAGGGAGGAAATCGCCGCAAACAACATGGGTATTTGCTGTGTGTGTATGTACTTTCACGATTGTGAAGATATTTTTTTCTAGAGAACCTTGGGTACACGTAGCTCTAAATGGCCAACAACACGAAGTGGATATATCGGAAGAAGAAATTGTTAATCTCTGTCAGAACATAAAGGACAAAAAGAAAAAACGCCAGGCCGAATTTCATACCGAACCAGAGCTCTAAAGCATGCAATGAAACTGAGACCATCATTACTTGCTATGATCTTTAAATGGAATTTCCAAAAAAGACAATACGGCTTCCGGTAAGCTACATCAACAGTCGATGCGATCAGACTCGTAATGGAGACTGTTGAAATGCCATTATGGCAAAGGGTAAAAGAAGAAAGTACTGCGCAGTCATTACTCACGCCATCAAAAACGCTTTCAATTCTGCGAGTTTGAAACACATTGTTATACCCTCCACCATAGGATTGGGGATGTACTAATTTCATCATTCCGTTTGTAACACTTCGAAATATGCGTCTAAGAACCCATAACGTATATATATTCTTGATCGTAGTGACATTTTAAGTCGATCTAGTCATATCTGTCAGTCCACCCGTCTGTCCGGCTGACGTTAACATCCGAAACAGTATAATCAGCGGCTTGAAATTTTGCATGAGATGTCTTGTTATGACTTCCATTAACTGTGCTAAGTATGGTTCTACTCTGTCTAAAACCTGATATAGCTCCCATATAAACCGATCTCCCGAACATACACCTTGAGAGCACAATTCTCATCCGAAATTTTGCACTAGGCTTATGACTTCCAGGAGATATATCAATTATGTTTTGAATCAGTCCAAAACCTAATATAGCTCCCATATAAACCGATCTTTCGAATTTACTTCTGGAGCATCTGGAGGGAGCAATTCTTATCCAAGCATTCAAAAAATCCTATGTGGATTTCATGTTCTGATCTCAGACTCGGCCACGCTTTTACTTGTTTTTATACCTACCATCATAAGATGTCGGTATACTAATCTAGTCATTCCATTTGTAACACCTCGTCTAAGGCCCTATAAAGGATATATATTCTTGATCGACTCAACATTCTGAGTCGATCTTGCCATGTTCGTCACTCTGTCGAAATCACGATAGCTGTTGAACGCGTAAAGCAAGCCGCTTGAAATTCCGCACAGATACTTACTATTGATGTAGGTCGATAGGGATTCCAAATCAGCCATGTCGGTTCAGATTTAGATATAGCTCCCATTATGACCGATGTCGCGATTTGACTTCTTGAGTCCCTGAAAACCACAATGTTTGTCCGATTTGGCTGAAATTTTGCATTAAATGTTCCGGTAAGACTTGCAACAACTGTGCCAAGTACTGACATAGCTCCCATATAAACCGATCTCCCGATTTGACTTCGTGAGTCCTTACAAAATGCAATTTTTTCCGATTTGGCTGAAATTAAGCATGCTGTTACTTCTTCCAACAACTTTGCCAAAAAACGTTCCAAATCAGTCTATAACCTCATATAGCTCTCGATTATCCTGGTACGGTTCCCAGAAACTTTAATGTTTGCTGTTTCGAAAGAAGTATGGTATGTATGCCCTTCAACTAATTTTATTTTTGTATAAATTGTTAACAGAATCTTGGAGGCGAATTCCCAAGATTCGGCCCGGCCGAACTTACCACGATTTTACTTGTTTTAAATACCCCCCACTGGGGCGAAATTAAACACCGGGAATACTGGATTAAGTCTTTGATTACTTAACACTGACTATAATTCATGATAGAATAGTCGGTATACGAACTTCGAACTTCCAACAGATATGATTGTGCTTATACGATGAGACTTGGGCCATCAAAACAGTCGCTAACGGAATTGAAAGTATAGAATTTAAACAAGTAAAAGCGTGCAAAGTTCGGCCGGGCCGAATCTTATATACCCTCCATCATGGATCGCATTTGTCGAGTTCTTTTCCCGGCATCTCTTCTTAGGCAAAACAAGAAGTAAAATAGAGAGATCGATTTATATGGGAACTGTATCAGGCTATAGACCGATTCAGACTATAATAAATACATATATTGATGGTCATGAGAGGATCCGTAGTACAAAATTTCAGGCAAATCGGATACTAATTGCGCCCTCTAGAGGCTCAAGAAGTCAAGACCCAAGATCGGTTTATATGGCAGCTCTATCAGGTTATGGACCGATTTAAACCATACTTGGCACAGTTGTAAGAAATCATAACAAAAGACGTCGTGCAAAATTTCATTCCAATCGGATATGAATTGCGCCCTCTAGAGGCTCAAGAAGTCAAGACCCAAGATCGGTTTATATGGCAGCTATATCAGGTTATGAACCGATTTGAACCATACTTCGCACAGTTGTTGTATATCATAACAAAACGCGTCGTGCAAAATTTAATTCCAATCGGATGAGAATTGCGCCCTCTAGAGGCTCAAGAAGTCAAGACCCACGATCGGTTTATATGGCAGCTATGTCAAAACATGAACCTATAAATGGGCTATTTACAATCCGAACCGACCTACACTGATAAGAAGTATTTACTCCATCGAAAGTTAGCGTGCTTTCGACAGACAGACGGACGGACATGGCTAGATCGACATAAAATATCACGACAATCAAGAATATATATACTTTATGGGGTCTCAGACGAATATATCGAGTAGCTACAAACAGAATGACGAAATTAGTATACCCCCATCCTATGGTGGAGGGTATCTAAAAAGAGATACCGGGAAAGAACTCGACAAATGCTATCCATGGTGGAGGGTATATAAGATTCGGCCGGCCGAACTTAACACACTTATACTTGTTCTATATATGAAAGCGTGGGTGGTTGTATGGTAACAGGGAAAACATTTACACCTACCATCTTCACTTGATAACACAATTCTACAACATTAGAAACAAGCGCACGTGCCGAAGTAGCAATAGCTTCAAATTTTAACTTCTTTTTGTTTACTATGGTTTTGCAACGCCATATAATTTTAAACACAATGTCAAAGGTCAATTTATATTAACCATCCTATATCAAAAACTTTTTTTCTCTTTTCTCAACATGCTTATTCTAATATGCGTTTACACAACCTTCTAACTAGCCCCATTTAATAAGTATTTATTAACCCAACAATTCGCAAACGTGAGTTTTAAACGCAATAAAAATTGTTCACAAATGTGCATTTCTTTTGCTCCCTCCAGGGTCCAATTCTAAGTACTTCCTAAGAGAATCCTATTACACTTAAGATGATTTCGTTTTAAGCAGATTTTGTTCGTTTTAATGGCATTTTGAGTTCTTGCCTTTATGGGGTATGTTTGGGCCGCAAAGACAGCAAACGATGAAGATGGTGAGCGTTGACTTAGGTTCAGTTCACTTTTCAAATACGCGCAATCTTTAGTCGCTTCGAACTAGCGCTTGCATCATTATTCATATTTAATCTGTTTTTATGGAAATGCTTTTTATGATTTATTTCAGCCAAGGGATATAATTCAGTTCGGTTCGTTTATTCGTTCTTTGCAAGCCATTTAACGGATGAGGCTTTCTTGCAACACACAAACATATCAATTGTTGGTTAGATGTTGCTATGAGACTTTTAAATAGAAAGAATTGGCTCTAACTTGATGAAGACATGTTGAATTGCTACAGAAGTAATTGACGATTTTAATTTGTGGCAGTTTAATGGGGAAAAAGTTGAGGAATTACAAGAATATACTTGTTCACCAAGCTATTCTCATCGAATGTCAAAAGCAGCTACTTGTGGTGTTTCCGGTTTCCTGTCTGACGACAGCCCATAAGCGCAATAATCTTAAAATGTGAATGAGGAAATGTGTGGATGTATCCAAACGGATAGAAGGAAGTTAAAGCCTGGAGAAAGGAAGTTAAGGCTACTCGTGTTTACAAAAAGGCACAACCGGTGTTTGAACTCTCCTAAATGAAAGTAAAGTTTACGCAGTCGCAAATGTGTTGGAGAAATATACGGCCCATATTAACGGAGGCCACCCTAGCGCAGAGGTTAGCATGTCAGTCTATGACGCTGAACGCCTGGGTTCGAATATTGGCGAGATCATCAGAAAATTTTTCAGCGGTGGTTTTCCCCTCCTAATACTGGCAACATATGTGACGTACTATGCCATGTAAAACTTCTCTCCAAAGAAGTTTCGCACTGCGGCACGCGGTTCGGACTGGGCTATAAAAAGGAGGCCCTTATCTTAGAGATTAAACTTGAATCGGACTGCACTCATTGATATGTGAGAAGTTTGCCCCTGTTCCTTAAGGGATAAAATTTGCATTACCATGTTCCTGGAAGAAGGATGGAGTCATAAAGCCTTCAAAATGTTTGCCCTTTGCTAGCCAGGAAACACAACTGAATGCAGATCGTCTAAGTGATCGTCTAACCTGACCTACATCAGCACTCAGGCTGGTGGCATATATGAGGTTTTCTGTCATGTTAAACTTCTCTAAAATGAGCTTTTACCCCACAGAATGCCGCTTATACCAATGAAAAACAAGTAAAAAGCGTTAAAAATCGGCCAGGCCGAACTTTGGATACCCACCACAATCCGGTGAAAAATGCATACCGTATGCCCCATAGCAGCTATATAGAAATATGTTCCGATTTGAACCAAATACTAATGAGTACAAGTCATTGTTCAATTGTGTGTAGAAAAATATTGGCCTTTTTAGTAGCTATATCTAAAAGTAAACTGATCTGAATCATATACGACACGGTTTCGAAAAGCCTAACATAAGTCATTGTGTCAAATTTCAATCCGATTATAAATGCGCCTTTTATGGGGCCAAGACTTTAAATCGAGATAGCGGTCTGTATGGCAGCTATATCCATATCTAGACCAATCTGAGCCAAGTTGAAGAATAATGTACAAGGGCCTAACACAACTCACTGTCCTAAATTTCGGCGACATCGGACAATAAATGCGCCCTTTATTGACCCGAAACCTTAGATCGAGAGATCGGTCTATATGGCAGCTATATCCATATCTAGACCAATCTGAGCCAAATTGAAGAAGAATGTCGAAGGGACTAACACAACTCACTGTCCCAAATTTCGCTGACATCGGACAAAAAATTCGCCTTTTATGAGCCCCAAACCTTAAATCGAGAGTCCGGCCTATATGGCAGCTATATCCAAATCTGGACCGATCTGAGCCAAACAACTCACTGTCCCAAAATTTGTCAAAATCGAAAAATAAATGTGGCTTTTATGGGCCTAAGACCCTAAATCGGCGGATCGGTCTATATGGCAGCTATATCCAAATTTGGACCGATCTACGCTTAACTCAACTCACTGTACCAAATTTCGCCAACATCGGACAATAAATGCGCATTTTATGGGCCCGAAACCTTAATTCGAGAGATCGGTCTATATGGCAGCTATATCCAAATCTGGACCGATCTGAGCCAAACAACTCACTGTCCCAAATTTCGGCGAAATCGGACAATAAATGCGCCTTTGATGGGCCCAAGACCTTAAATCGAGAGATCGGTCTATATAACAGCTATATCCAAATCTGGACCGATCTTTGGCATATCCATATCTAGACCAATTTAAGACAAATTGAAGAAGAATGTCGAACTCACTGTCGCAAATTTCAATGACATCGGACAATAAATGCGCCCTTTATTGGTCCCAAACCTTAAATCGAGAGATCGGTCAGCTATATCCAAATCTGGACCGATCTGTGCCATATTGCAGTAGTATGTCGAGGGGCTTAACTTAACTCACTGTCCCAAATTTCGCTGACATCGGACAATAAATGGGCTTTTATGGGTCCAAAACCTTAAATCGAGAGTCCGGTCTATATGGCAACTATATCCAAATCTGGACCGATCTGAGACAAACAACTCACTGTCCCAAAATTTGGCAAAACTGGAAAATAAATGTGGCTTTTATGGGCCTAAGACCCTAAATCGGCGGATCGGTCTATATGGCAGCTATATCCAAATTTGGACCGATCTTTTCCATATTGCAGAAGTATGTCGAGGGGCTTAACTTAACTCACTGTCCCAAATTTCAGCAAAATCGGACAATAAATGCGTCTTTGATGGGCCCAAGACCTTAACTGGAGAGATCGGTTTATATGGCAGCTATATCCGAATCTGGACCGATCTGAGCCAAATTGATGAAGGATGTCGAAGGGCCTAACACAACCCACTGTCCCAAATTTCAGCAAAATCTGATAATAAATGTAGCTTTTATGGGCCTAAGACCCTAAATCGGCGGATCGGTCTATATGGGGGCTATATCAAGGTATAGCCCATCTTCGAACTTAACCTGCTTATGGACAAAACAAGAATCTGTGCAAAGTTTCAGCTCAATATCTCTATTTTTAAATACTGCGGAGTGGGCTACCGAAAGTACTCCAGTCCTTAATCCGTCTACGAGGGATGTTGTTCTCTTCAGCAGTTGGTTCAAGTTTCTCAAAGTGGCACCTGTCTCCTTGGGAGGAGAGAATGGTCTATTTACTGAAAACGCAAAATACCTGGGTGTTTTGCTGGACGGAAAATTGAACTTCAAATCAAACATTTTGGAGAGGGCAAGAAATTCACCTTTTGCCATTTACACCCGCAAGATAGCCTGGGTGTCTGCAAAAGTTGTCAAACCCATAGTCTTATATAGTGTTTTGGTCTGGTGGACGGCGTTTCAGAAGTCCTCACCATCTAACCACTGAATTTAATGATGTGAGGCTTAAGCAGCTTTCTCTTTGGTCATGCGACGGCTGCGGACACTGCGTTATTCGTAGTACAATGCCCATTGTTCCAGGCAGTATGGAGTCGAGCCGCTTTTTGATAAAATGTACTCTACTCCACCGTAGCGCAGAGGTTACCATGTCCGCTTATGGCACTGAAAGCCTGGGTTCGAATCCTGGCGAGACCATTAGAAAAAATGTTCAGCGGTGGTTTTCCCCTCCTGGAGGCCACCGTAGCACAGAGGTTAGCATATCCGCCTATGACTCTGAACGCTTGGGTCGAAACCTGGCGAGACCATTAGAAAAAATTTTCAGCAGTAGTTTTCCCCTCCTAATGCTGTCAACATTTGTGAGGTACTATGCTATGCAAAACTTCTCTCCAAAGAGTTGTCGCGCTGCGGCACGCCTTTCGGACTCGGCTATAAAAAGGAGGTCCCTTATCATTGAGCTTAAACTTGAATCGGACTGCACTCATTGATATGTGAGTTCATGGGCAAAATTTACATTTGCAAATTTTCATTTGGTATCCCCCTCCTAATGCTGGCAATCTTTTTGAGGTACTATGCCATGTAAAACTTCTCTCCAAAGAGGTGTCGCTCTGCGGCACGCCGTTCGGATATAAAATGGAGGCCACTTATCATTGAGCTTAAACTTGAATCGGATTGCATTCATTGATATGTAAGAAGTTTGTTCCGGTTCCTTGCGGAATATTCATGGTCAAAAATTTTCATTTACTCCACTACTATCCCCGATAAAACCGATTGGAACTACAATAACCCTGGCAATAGAATTAACGTAGACTTCTGTACGGATGTTTCCAAATTAGAAGATCGGGTAGGATTTGGGGTGCACTCTGTAGGACTGGTGATATCGAGAAGGCGAGCCGATATCACCAGAGTAGCGGAGATCCTTGCAATTAAAGAAGTGCTGGAATGGCTGAGATAGAAAGCCTTAACAACAACAGGCATAAATATCTTCTCAGAGAGCCATTAAATCTTTGAGGAACATTTTTCTGAATTTAAAACCCGCTCTCAACTGTTGTAGATCTCCTAACGAGATAGTTAAAAATTCAACTTTTCTGGGTGCCAAGACATCTCAGAGAATTGTAGGACAGACGAATTTGAGAGATTAGGAACTACCTTACACATTCCAGGGAAACTGGAATCTGTGGGTATGCGTTTTAGTGACCTGTAAGCTAAGTCTTCAGGATCTGTCCCGAAGAGCAACGAATGACAGATGGTCACAAATTGTGGGATGTGAACATTCCAGAATTATGTGGCCTAATCTAGACTTGAAGAGGTCTACAGCTTTGCTGTCGCTGGCTAGAACAGACGTATCAGTCTTTATGTCCGTCATGTCATGCTGGCAGAATGAAGATTTCAAGTAACGACTGTTGCATAGACTGTGAGGACATCGAGGAAGAATATCTGTTGTATGTGTTTCCCGCAGTAACACTAAGAGGGAGTTCCACTTAAAGTTCGCATTTCTTTGAGAACTTGTCTGATTAAGCGGATGTAAACATTCGCAAGTTGCTGGGCTTTGAAAATTGATCTGGATGGTGCAACGGTAAGAACTATGGCATCTTCGTTTTCCTGTTGCTGTGGTATTACAATGGACTGAAACCCTTTCCCAACCTAAGATTTTAAAACCAGTTCTTTAATAATACAAAACTTTAGTTCACTATCCTAAACTTAGATTTCAAAGCCAGTTCTTTTAAAATAAAAAACCTTAGTTCACTAAAAATATGGTAAACAGTCTGATATGGTATCTGGTCTTGTTTATGACACTTTTTATTAACCCACTCCATTGGATGTTACAAGTATTGGATTTAATTAGCTAAAATTTTCTATGACGCAATTGAAACATATTTTAAGCACTTATTTATTACAAAACCACCATAATACAGCAGACATAAATATTCTTTTAACATGAGTGGCGACAAAATTAATTTGTTTCATACGGCTAAGTATGGTAGGTGGTAGGTAAACAAATATCTTGCTTGTATTCATATAAATCACCATTGAAGATATTAATAAAATCATTGTTGATATTTACATATGATGAACAAGAACAATTTTATTGCTTGCAAACAATAGGATGTGTTCCAAGAGCTTAAGTAAATGTAATAAAACAATGTATAGCTAAAATTACTTACATAATTAAATTTAAGATCCGGATGCATATAATCGACACCTAAAAATAAAAAGAAGAACAAATATTTCATGGAGTATGAGATACGATATCATAGAGATTTTGTGTATGATCCCCTTGCGATACTTACCATCATCCATTATTGCGGTTGTAACATTTTTCCCGGTGATACCTTGATCCCAAGCAGCCTGAACATTTAAATCTAATCGGGCTTTGCCCCCATTTTGACCGGTATTTTTCAAATACCATTGAAATGGAAAGTAAGGATCTGTGGGCTCGGTGCTCTCCGTACTCGATTGTGTATTGTAGGTAGCATCAAATTTTAGGCCATGAATCGCATGTACAGCTGGTCGTAGACCCCGCTTAACACGCTTGAAACCAGGCTGCTGAACAGCAGTATGAATCTGAAAATGGAGAGAAAGAGGGAGATATCAATTTGGTTATGGTTTTAATTACCGTCACCAACTATGAGTTGATCATTATATTACGTAAGTGGTCCCTACACCCCCAAGTACCTATTACAATTTTTTTTTCTTCTTTTTTTGAAGTCTGGAAATTCTACCAAAGAATTAAATATCAAACCGATGGCTTTGGTGGAGGCACATGCTCCTGCAGAAACCAAAAAGAAATCTGGTAACTGATACAGATAACATGCTGAGGATATGAAAAGAACATTTTACCCAACTGCTAGTGTCCGACGTTGGCGGCAAAGAGTATACCGCAGAACCAATCCCTGATGATGATATAGAATGTTTACCTCCTAGTCAGAATGAGGTCCAAGTAGCAGTGACCCGACTAAAGAACAACAAGGCAGCAGGAGCCGACGGGTTACCCGCTGAACTACTTAAGACCGGAGGCGACACACTGAAGAACGGCTAGAAGAACGCATACGCGATGATTGGAACCTCAGCATACTATATCCCGTACACAAGAAAGGGGACAAGACGCAATGTGCCAACTACAGACGAAAAAGTCTCCGGCCCATCGCATACAAGACGCTCTCGAGTGTACTGTGTGAAAGATTAAAACCTAAAGTCAATGAGATAATTGGGCCCCATCAATGCGGCTTTAGACCTTGTAAATCCACCCTAGACCAGATATTCACACTGCACCAAATCCTGGAAAAGACCCGAGAAGGACAAATCAACACCTACCGTCTCTTTGTTGACTACAAAGCCGCTTTCAAGCCATGTCTGAGTTTGGTATCCCTGCAAAATTAGTAAGACTCAGCAGGATGACACTTGCTGATACGAGTTCCTCAGTAAGAATAGGAAAGAATCTCAAACACAAATTTTGCCCATGAACATTCCACTAAGGAACAGAGGCAAACTTCTCACATATCAATGAGTGCAGTCCGATTCAAGTTTAAGCTTAATGATAAGGGGCCTCCTTTTTATAGCCGAGTCCGAAAGGCGTGCCGCAGTGCGACACCTCTTTGGAGAGAAGTTTTACATGGTATAGTACCTCACAAATGTTTCCAGCATTAGGAGGGGGAAACCACATCTGAAAATATTTTCTGATGGTCTCGCCAAGATTCGAACCCAGGCGTTCAGAGTCATAGGCGGACATGCTAACCTTTGCGCTACGGTAGCCTCTCTCCGAACCACTTAATACCAAACGAGGTTTCAGACAAGTGATCTCTTTAATATTCACAAAAGAACCAATGCTACTCGCCTATGCCGACAACATCGATATCATAGGTCGGTCACCGGAAGTAGTAACTGCAGCCTTTGAAAGAATCGAAAGAGAGTCAGTGAAAATGGGTCTGGCAGTAAATAGTAAATGGAGATAAGACGAAATGGATGGTTTCAACTTCCAAAAAGCCTTGCACAACCGAGCAGATAACGAAAATGGAGAAAGTTTTCGTTTCCAGTTTTGAGATTTAGCGAAGAATAAAACTGGCAAATAGATGTTACTTTGGACTAAGTAAGCAAGGCCACCTCTCGACAGGCGAAGATAACACTATGCAAGACACTGATACTACCCGTGCTGTTATATGGTTCTGAAGCATGGGTACTTATGAAAGCAGATGAGACAGTGCTTGGAGTATTTGAGAGAAAGATTCTTCGTAAAATATATGGAGCAGTTTGTGATAATGGAGAATATAGGCGACATATAAACCACGAGCTATATGAGCTGTATGACGACGATAGCATAGCTACGCGCATCAAAATACAACGGCTGCTTTGGCTAGGTCATGTTGTAAGAATGGATGAAGAAGTTCCAGCAAAGAAGTATTTTGATGGCAAACACGGTGGTAAACGCAAACCGGGAAAACCAAAAGCCCCATGGAAAGATCAAGTGGTGGGAGACACCTCGAAACTTGGTGTCAGAGATTATAGAATTAGCTGAAGATCAAGGCGCTTGGAACGCTATACTACGTTCGGCTAGTGGAACAAAGTTGCCCAGGGCCTTTGATCTTTTTCGGATCCACAATATTTAATATGTTTATCATATGTTGGTAGAAATACATACAGGATTTTTTCAGGGAAGCTACAAAAAAGTAGATCGATAGGCACAGTAAGAGCTCTTTTGACATTTCTTTTCAGTAAGGTTTGCCATTTGATGATGGAAAGATATACGAGCCAACAACAAGTCGAAATTATTAGAATTTATAGCCAAAATTCGGAGTCAGTGGCCTCATCGTTAAGAGCGCTACGTCCAATTTAGCTATGAGGCTCATTTCTGGCTGAATGTTTTCCTCAATAAGCAAAATAGGCTTTATTGGTCAGACAGCAATCTATATGTACTTCATGAGTGCATCCCGAAAAAATACGGTTTATTTCGGTTTATGGGCCGGCGGCGTCATTGGGACGTTCTTCTTCTGTGATGCTCAAGACCGGCACATTACTGTGAATGGGAATCGCTACAGCTCAAAATTAATAGAATTTTGTTGACCCCTTTGGATGATATGGACTTGGAAGACATGTCGTTTCAACAGGACTGTGTCACAAGCCACACAACGAATGTCACAATCAATTTATTGGAAACCAAGTTTGGAGAACGTGTTATCACACGAAATGGTCCAGTTGATTAGTCGCCTCGTTCGTGCTATTTGACACTGTTAGACTATTTGCTGTGAGGCTATGCCAAGTCTTTGGTCTACGCCAACAAGCCAGCGACGATTGATGAACTTCGTACGAATATCGAACGCGAAATTTGCACGTGGTGTTCCGTTATGACTTCCAAGTACGGTCCGAATCGGTTTATTACCTGATATAGCTCCCATATAAACCGATCTCACGATATGACTTCTTGTGACCTTGCAAGCTGCTATTTTTGTCCGATTTGGCTAAAAATTTGCTCGTGGTGTTTCATTACGGCTTCTAACACATGTGCTAAGTACCGATCTCCCGATTTGATTACTTGATCCCATGGAAGCTGCAATTTTTGTCCGATTTTGCTGAAATTTTGCATGTGGTGTTCTGTCAAGTGTCGGTCCGAATCGGTCTATAAACTGATATAGTTCCCATATAAACCGATCTCCCGATTAGACTTCTTGAGCCCTTACAAGCTGAAAGTTTTGTCAGATTAGGCTGAAATTTTGCGTACGTTCCTCTGTTATGACTTTTAATAATTTTTACAAATACGGACCAAATCGGTCTATAATCTGATATAGTTCCCATATAAACCGATCTCCCGATTTGACTTCTTGAGCCCATACAAGCTCCAATTTTTGTCCGATTTGGCTGAAAATTAGTACGTGGTGTTCCGTTATGACATCCAACAACTGTGCCTAGTACGGTCCGAATCGGTTTATAACCTCATATAGCTCCCATATAAACCGATCTCACGATTTGACTTTTGAGCCGCTGGAATCCGCAATTTTTGACTGCTTTGGCTGAAATTTTGAATGTAGTGTTCTGTTATCACCTCCAACAACTATGCGTAGTACGGTCCAAATCGGTCTATACCCTGATATAGCTCCCATATAAACTGATCTCCCGATTTGGCTTCTTTAGCCTTTATAAGGCGCTATTTTTGTCCGATTTGGCTATAATTTTGCATGTGGTGTTCTGTTATGACTTTTAATAACTGTGCCAAATACGGTAGAAATCAGTCTATAACCTGATATAGCTCCCATATAAACCGGTCTCTCGATCATCCTTGTTCGGCTCCTAGAAGCTTTCATTTTAGCTGGCTTGACAAAAGTTTGGTATGTGGAATAAAATTATGCCCTTCATGGAGGTGTGTTCCCAAGATTCGGCCCGGTCGACCTTAGCACGCTCTTATTTGTTTATCTTTTTCACTGAAGGCTGAGTTTCCTCGGCCGATCCTTTCCTAGAGAAGTAGTGTGACGCAAGGTCGACGGTCCCTCGAATAGCTGCATGGTTCACCTTTTGCTGAAACTTCACTCTAGTATGAGGATATATCGGACCATATCTTGATATAGGGTCCATATACCGAAATACCGACCTGCCGATTTAAGGTCTTAGGTCCATCAAAGTCACATTAATCATCCCTTTTGCTGATATTTGGGACAGTGAGTTGTGTTAGGCCTCTCGGCATCCTTGTTTAACACGGCCCACGTCGGTCCAGATTTGGATATATTTAGCTGCCATATAGACCGATCTCTCGATTTTGTATCTTGGGCCCATAAAAGGCACATTTATTGCCAATATTCAGGTCAATTATGGTCTGAAATGAACCATAAATTGATATTGTTCCAATAACATAGCAAGTCTTTTCTTTTATCCTTTGTTTGCCTAAAAAGAGATACCGTGGCAAGAGCTCGACAAATGCGATCCATGGTGGAGGGTATATAAGATTCGGCCCGGCCGAACTTAGCACGTAGCGCAGAAGTTTACGTGTCCGCCTAAGAAACTGAAAGCCTGGATTCGAATCCTGGCGAGAACATGTAAAAAATTTTCAGCGGTGGTTATCCCTTCCTAATGCTGGCGACATTTGTGAGGTACTGTACCATTTGGTACGGCAGCCATGTAAAAACTACTCCACAAAGAGGTGACGCCCTGCGGCACGCCGTTCGGGCTCAGGAGGCCTCTTATCATTGAAAAAAGGGAGGCCTGTTGTCATTCAGTTTAAAATTAAATCATTGACATGTGAGATGCTTGCTCCTTTTCCGTAATGCAAAAATTTCATGAGCACATGTGCAAATAAAGGGCAATTTTTTTAAAGGGCTATAGGAAAGTTTTTCAAAAAACAAACACATAAAATTCAGAAAAATGCATGAAATCTTAATTTGAATTGATAGTACGGTCCATATAATTTAATGTTTGAAGATTATTTCATACAAATGTTGACCGTGACTGCGCCTCAAATGGTCCATCAAATTAGTCCAATTATACTCTTTCCAACATATCGGCCGGTATCTCATGAATACATGGTTCAATGTTGTCTTCCTATACGTCAATTGAAGAAATTGAAGCGGTCTTGTCTGTATAGACATGAGCTTTAACATAGCCCCACAAAAAAAAGTCAAATCGGGTCAAATCGGACCATATTTGGATATAGCTGCTATATAGACCGAATTTCCGATAAAGGGTCCAATGCCCATAAAAACTTTATTTTTCATCCGATTTTGCTGAAATTTGAAACAGTGGGTTATTTTAAGGCTATGTTTAGATATAGCTACCATATAGACGATATCCCGATAAAGGGTCTGAATTCCATCAAAGCTTGTTTTATTACCCGATTTCGTTGAAATTTAAAACAGTGGGTTATTTTAAGCCCCCCGACATCTGACCTAAATATGGTTCAGATCGCACTATATTTAGATATAGCTGCCACAAAGACCGATCTCCCGATAAAGGGTCTAAAGGCCATACAAGTTTTATTTATTACCCGATTTCGCTGAATTTTAAAACAGTGAGTTATTTTAAGCCTCCCGACATCTGATGTAAATACGGTTCAGATCGGACAATATTTAGATATAGCTGTCATATAGACCGATCTGCTGATAAGGGGTCTGAAGGCCATAATAGCTTTATTTTTTACCCAATTCCGCTGAAATTTGGAATAGTGCGCAGTTTTAAGCCTCCCAACACCTGAATTAAATATGGTTCAGATCGGACTATATTTAGATATAGCTGCCATATAGACCGATCTGCCGATAAAGGATCTGAAGCCTATAAATGCTTCATTTTTTACCCGATTTTGCTGAAATTTGAAACAGTCAGTAGCTTTAGGCCTCTCAACAGAGGACCCAAATATGGTCCAGATAGGACTATATTTAGATGTAGCTGCCATATAGACCGATCTGCCGATAAAGGGTCTGAAGCCCATAAATGCTTTATTTAGTACCCGATTTTGCTGAAATTTGCAACAGAGGGTTATTTTAAGCTTACCGACATCTGACTTAAATATGGATTAGATCGGTCCATATTTAGATATAGTTGCCATATAGACCAATCTCCCGATAAAGGATCTGAAGGCCATAAAAGTTTTATTTATTACCCGATTTCGCTAAAATTTAAAACAGTGGGTTATTTTAAGCCTCCCGATATCTGACCTAAATATGGTTCAGATCGGACTATATTTAGATATAGCTGCCATATAGACTGATCTCCCGATAAAAGGTCTGAAGGCCATACAAGTTTTATTTATTACCCGATTTCGCTGAATTTTAAAACAGTGAGTTATTTTAAGCCTCCCGACATCTGATGTAAATACGGTTCAGATCGGACAATATTTAGATATAGCTGCCATAAAGACCGATCTGCTGATAAGGGGTCTGAAGCCAATAAAAGCTTTATTTATTACCCGATTTCCCTGAAATTTGAAACAGTGAGTAGGTTAAGATCTCCCAAAATTCGACCTAAATATGGTTCAGATCGGACTATATTTGGATATAGCTACCATATAGACCGATCTGTCCATAAGGAGACTGAAGCCCATAAAAGATTTCGCTGAAATTTGAAACAGTGAGTTTTTCTAAGCCTCACGATATCCGGCCTTAATATGGTTCAGATCGGTTTATAATTGGATATATCTGCTAAAAAGACCAATATTTTGTTCTACAAAATTGAATAGTGACATATATATTAGACCACTCAATGTCCGTGCCGAATTTGGTTGCTTAAGTTATCCAATTTTCAATGGATTGTAATGAAATAGGATTTACATATATACCCGAGGTGATGGGTATCCAAGGTTTGGCCCGGCCGAGCTCAATGCCTCTGTACTTGTTTTAGATGCATTGGTAGCTCTTGCAATGCTTCTGGCTGATCTTCATTCCAAAATCGACAATTCTGCTTATTTACATACCCATTGAGCCAAAAATGGGCTTCGTCGCCGAATGAAAGAAGCGCGGGATGAACTTTCTTAACAGACCTTTACTACAGTAGAGGTGTAGGGTTTAAATAATCTTATACTTATCTTTAAATGTTTCTCCTTAAAAAAGATTATCGAAACATTCAAGCTTTTGGGATTAAATTCTAAATTATACTTTTGGGTTAAATTGAAGGTTAACATCCTCAACCTCATCCTTGAGCAATTCAATATCAACCTTTGAAGATAAATTTCCTTTTAATTTAATTAAATCTCCCTACCGTTATGTAAATTAAGGCGCATTCGTTAGATTACATTACTCTCCGCTCTTTAAGCGTTTAAAGTTATCAGGGTTTCATGAAGTCAAATTTATTTGTGTGTAACAAGAATACGAGCGATTCCACAATGTTGCCTTTGTGTTGAGAAGTGCCAGTAAGCAAAGACTCTTCAAGCTATTCCACAATACAATGAAGCAAAACATGTGAGAAGAGAAATTGTATTGTAAAGTTTTGCTACGTAATCTTTGGTGAAAAAAGACCAAAGAATTGCTAGTCACCTGCAGATATATTATGTAAAATATTAAAAAAAAAGACGATATAATGGTGGCTGTGGAACATGGGAAATAAGTCTTCATTTCTTAGTAATTTTTCTTTAAAATATCCTTATTTAAAAAGAAATAGAAAAAAAAATAGCGGCACAGGGAACAGTTCTTTAAAGGTTAAGGAAATTCTTTGAATTTTCGATCATGTTTCTTAAAATGTCAAAAGCTTATTCAATATTAAATATTAATACAAATAAATATTGAACTTTTAGAAAACTTGTCAGACAGATTTCACTAAACTTTCGAAACCAGTTAGACATTCATATTCATAGTACAGCGCTACTTATTACTTTCTTCTGCAGACGTCTATACATACAATTCATATAATATTTTCCAAAGTATGTCTGTGACAATAATTGACCTTTAAATGTATGATAAAATTGTTTTGATTGCAATTCAATTGTGAAGAAACTCCCCTAACTGGCCATTGCTCATTGACACATATGCTTGTCAACGTGCTCAAAATTACGTCCATAGCAATGATGTGGAAAAATCGATTGTTATTTACACTTACCATGGGATGACTCTTGAGAAGACGTGTGTGAGTGATACTTCGACGGGAACGTGCATGGGGCAAAGTACGATGTTTGAAGTGATATTCATGACCTTTGCCGCCCACCAGCTGAAATAAAGAAAAGAAAATTTTAAATCAGAGTGTGAAATTGTGTATTGAATTATTAAAGAATATTGTTTACAAGCCACCAGCCAGCATTTGTTTCTAAGTTTGATTAAATAAGAAAGTAATTCGTGATGGAGTTCAAATGCAATAGTGTGATTGCTGTTTATTTGGCTGGAATCACAACCGGCTATTGTTGGCGAACTCAAACACCTTAAAAAAGGTGTGTACCGCATCATAAATCGCTTTAATGATACTGGTAGAGCCGTGAATTCGGTAAGGGAAAGCAGGAATTCAGCGAAATCCGCACCGTAGTGGCAATCAAATGCATTAAGAGCTGAACAATTAAAAGTGGGTCATGTTATGCTGGGGCCAATCTTGGGAACGCACTACCATAGATTCTGCTAAATGTTAACACAAAATTAGCTTTGTTGAAATTTCTGCCAAACCAAGTGAAAACTGTAGAAGGAAGTAATATTAAAAGGAATGAGATTGTTCATTCCGACTAAGAATTCATTGTTAAATCAAAAGATAAAATTTGGTTTAACCGGGCAGCCAGAGATGCTGTCAGATCAAAAGAGGATGCATTTAGGACTTGGCGTCTGAACAAAAATGCGAATACCGAAATGCAGCGCAAACAGGCAAAAACTTCGTGTACCAGAGTACTTAGACACGAACATTTTCTTTACGAACAGCGTCTTCTTGCCAAAGTTATTGCTTCTCCGAGGGAAAGCAAGAGCTTTTGGTCATTCGTAAAAAGAGTAAAGGGCAACCTATCGGCAATCCCAACTCTTGTTAATGATGATCAGGTATTCACTGAACCGGTTGATAAGGCTAATCTACTGGCTGAAATGTTTGCAGGAACTTCTTCCTTGCCGTTTAGCAATCAACCTCTCCCCGTGATTGATAGTGTACCTAGTTCGATGCCTCAGATATTCTTTCGAACACGTGGAGTTGAAAGGGTTCTTGCGGATCTCGATGCTAATAAATCTCTGGGCCCGGACGGTATATCAACACTTGTCCTTTTCATCCTTGCTTACCGTGTGGGAGTTTTTCCGGCGCGTTGGAAGGTTGCGAACGTTCAGCCCATCACCAAAAAAGGTGGGGCCAACAACTCTGCGAATTACCGGCCAATTGCGATATGCTCCGCACTCTCCATGGTTATGGGGAGTATGGTTAACCATCATCTTGTCAGATACTTAGAGTCCAATGGCCATCTTAGCGACAGACAGTATGGGTTCCGCAGTAATCGCTCTACGGTAGACCTAATGGCATTTTTATCGGAAAAATGGTGTCGCTCTAACCACCAGTTTGGTGAGAGTATGGTCGTGGCGCTGGATATCTCAAAGGCATTTGCTAGGTTCTGGCACGGTGCACTTTTATCAAAGCTTGTCGCTGTTAGAGTCGGTAATAACTTTGTTCGATTTATTTCGAGCTTTCTCAGAGATCGCACTATACGAGTTGTTGTAGATGGGTTATCATCAGATGAGTATACATTGACCGCAGGTGTGCCACAAGGCTCTGTCCATTACCCTTCCCTTTTTCTTATTTTCATTGACGATGTATTGGATCAGACTGCGAATCTAGTCTACTCATTTGCCGATGACAGTAGTCTGTGTCATTCATATTAATTCGACCACAGGCCCAGTCCTCAAGAATTTGTGGACAAGAGGCGCATTATGGATGAGACGCTCGCCTAGGATTTGTTGGCCATTTCCGAGTGGGATAGAATGAACAGAGTAGACTTTAACGCAGAGAAGACGCAATGCTGTTTCTTGCCTCACAATCAATTCACTGACCCATTTCAATCTTCGATATTTATCGAACTGTCAGATGCTCTTGATGTTCTGGGGATGAAGATACAATGTGATGTCCGTTGGTTAAAGCACGTATTCGAAGTGTCGAAAGAAGCATTCAAGTGTTTGGGCTTTCTTAAGCGGTGCTAGCAATATTTCACCTCTTTTGATCTTCTCAATAGGAGGATGTAGATATAACTCTCATATATGGGCAGGAGCTCCAGAATCATCCTTGAAGCTACTTGACCGTGTCCAACGGAGAGCAATGGTGTTGATTGGGGACAGTAGAGTATTCAACTCTATTGCTTCTCTTGAACATCGTCGGAATGTGGCTAGCATTGTATTGCTCTATCGTTATTTTCATGGCGTGTGATATAAGGATATTCGTCTTCTTATCCCTGACGTTAGGATGTTCACCAGGAATACAAGACTTGCCAGGAACTCACACCCGTTTGTAATTGATTTGCCAATCGACCGAACCATGCATTTCCGAGAAAATTCATTTTTCGCCCGAACCATTCGTATGTGGAATCGACTTTCGGCTAAAGTCTTTCCCACCGGCATTGACGTTCAGAAATTTGAGACTAATATCAATAAACACTACTAACTCTTTCCCCCCTCCAACCCTTAACTTTCCTAATTGCCAACGCAATGCACTGCATATATAGGGGCCATCCCCTGCCTGTTGGTTACGTAAAAAAAAACAAACCATCCATGCTGGAAGTCTCTACAAATCACTACATGAAAAATTTGAAATCGAATAACAATTGCGACATCCCGTGAGATAGGTTTATATGGGAGCTTTATGGACTGATTTGAACCATACTTCTCTCGATGGTTGTCCCGAAGTTGTAACAGAACACTACGTACAAAATTTCAGCCCATTCAGAAAACAATTAGGGCTCAAGATAAAAAATTGGGAGATCTGTTTATATACCGCGATCGTTGAAAATCGTAAGAGAACATTATGCGCAAAATTCAGCCAAATCGGGCTATAATTGCCACTTCTAGAGGCTCATGAAGTCAATTCGCAGAATCAACATAAATTGCGAGTTATATCCAAATTGTTATATACATATGGCCAGATCAATATTTGGAGGTGCCACAAGCGGATTGACTAGACTTGTAAACCCCCCCTCCTATAGTGGTGGGTAAAATTACAACCTTAAGATAAAGATGTTCAAGTTCGCAAGAGGTAAACATTCCTACTCTAAAGCAAAAACAAGGAATCTGTATATCCTCCACCACGGATCGCATTTGCCAAGTTCTTTGCACGGTCTCGTTTATTGGCAGAAAGTAAAACAGGATAATGGGGCGTCATAAAAAGAAATCCCCATAGATTTTCTATAAAATTGGAAAATAATTGCCTACTTTAGGTGCTCAAGATGTCAAATCGAGAGATTGGCTTTCAAAGGACATACATTGGGTAATGAAATCATTTGGGCCATATATTTTGGATGTGGTAGCAGAAGTAATCGTGCGAAATTTTAGCCAAAACGGATAAGAATCACGCCCACTAAGGTCTGAAGGAGTAAAATCGGGTAATCGGCTTATATGGTTGTAGAGCGATATGGCGGCCTTTAATTAGGATGGCTGTTAAAGGTACACGAGAAGTAATCTTGCAAATCTTCAGCCAAATCGATTAACAATTGCACCTTCTAAAGAGAAGTATTCTAAGGAGATCGCTTTACTAGAGAGCTATATCAGGTTTGAGACCGATTCAGACCGTACGTTTTACATCTGTTGGAAGACGTAGAAAATCGTGACAACTTTTAGCCATATCGAATAAGAATTGCGATCTCTTGAGGTTCATGAAGTAATGATGTAATGATATGGAACTTTATGATCAGTTTCTGCTTTACCCATAGCGAAAAAATCGAAATTTGGAACAAACTTCGCATGGAAGTCGAGGAATATAATACAATTCACGGTATTAGATGGTAAAACAGAATATTGATCTATAACGCAGCCATATCTAAATATAGTCCGATCTCCATCATATTCGGAAAGGGCATGAAAGGGTCAAATACATCTGATTGTACCAAGTTTCATCGAAATCCGCTTATAAAGACCAGAACTTAAACCGGGAGATCGGTGTATATGACAGCTTTATCCAAAAACAGACCTATCAGAACCATATCAGGCATTAATGTCGATAAACCTATCAAACCTCAGTGTGCTAAATTTTTAACGAGATCGGATAACAAATGCTCATTTTATTGACTCAAGACCTTAAGAAGATCGGTTTATATGGCAGCTATATCCAAAAATAGACCGATCTGCGCCATATTAAACACGGGTCTCGAAGAGCCTAATTTGCCGAAAGTGGGTAATAAATGCACCTCAAATCGCGGGATCGGAATATATGACAGCTTTATTCTCATATTGTCCGACCTTTTCTATAGTTTAGGTCAGGTTTAAGTGACAGTCTGCCATCACACTCACTTAGACGTTTTCCTCCATTGTGATACCGCAGGAACAGAAGAAGGAAGATGCCTTCTAGTTCCTTGTGTTGAGCCATCCAGAACGGTCAAAAAGCCCAACAACTTGCGAATAATTACATCAGCTAAATCTCACAGGTTCTCAAATAAATGAGAGCCTAAAGTGGAACTCCTTCTGACTTCCAGTGCGGGACATACACATACATGTCCTCACAGCTTCTGCAAAACTCGTTACTGGCAAACTTCAGTCTGTCAGCATGTTTCATCCGATTAGACAGTGACCCGTCATGACGGACACAATATCCGAGAAGTCTGTTCTAGCGTCTAGATGAGGCCACATAGTTTTGGAATGCTCACATCCCCCTCTTTGTGACCATCTATCATTCGTTGGTCTTCGGGCCTGGTCCTGAAAACTTAGCTTACATGTCGTTAGAGGCATGCCCACAGATTCCAGTATCCCTGGAGTGTGTAGGGTAGTTCCTAGTCTCGCAAGCTCGGCTGCTTTAGAATTCCCTGGAATATCTCTGTGGCCCAGCACCCAGAACAGGTGAATTTTGAACAGTTCAGTCATCTTGTTGAGAGATCTGCAACAGCTGCAATTTGGGTAGCCACAATATCCAGGGGCATAAGATGTAGCATTAAGTCGTTGCCATACTAAGTACGAAAATCGAGAGGACTAACGCAACTCATTGTGCCAAATTTCACGCAAATCGGGTAATGGGCCCATACCCGATCAAGGTATGGGCCCAAAACCTTAAGTCGGTATATTGGTCTATATGGCAAATATAGACCGACGTGGACCATTTTTGGGTCTGGTTTTGGCCATTGTGGTACCCTAGAGAGAGAAAGGGAAGAAAAAGAAAAAATGTGAGACCTCCTACTAGAGGTTATACACGAATACAAACAAAAAGACAAAAGACAGGAGGAGTGGAAAAAAACCCGAGCGGGAGCTGAAGAACCGCCCTTCGCTACGCAAGCACGGACCTACCTACGCCGGAGCCTATTTCACTCCCTTTTCGGAAGCATCCTGTTCCCTCAACAAATCTCAGGAGAGATACCAGAGGTACGTTCACAAGTTCACCCAGATCACAGAAGAAACGGCTCCCCATAAAGGAAAGCCAAAATCTCTGCAGACGCGGACAGGAACAAAGCAAGTGCTCAATAGTCTGCTCCTCATCGAGGTATCTCCTACAGAAGTCATTGTACGGTATCCCCATGCGCGCCGTCATGTGGCCTATGGCACAGTGTCCGGTTATGATCCCTGTCAAAGTACTCATTGACCTCTTATCGAACGCCAACAATTGCCTCCTCCGGTCGATGATCGGCCATAGCGCCTTTGTAGTCGCTCAAGAATATAAAGGCTGATTTTTTACCTATAATCTTTTTGGCAACACTGGTTTAAACCCGCTCACGCACATTTCGTGATTTGATTCACTGTCAAACATCTTCAGTTTGTTCTATAATTTAACCATGAACCGTCTTCCAAACGAACAACTCTTTCAGGACAAAGCTCAGTTTTGGCTCAATGGGTAAGTAGAAAAGCAGAATTTTCGATTTGGCGTGAAGATCATCCAGAACCATTGCAATAGCTACCAATGCATCCAGAAAAAGTCACAGTTTGGTGCGGTTTATGGGCTGGTGGCAACATTAGACCGTACTTCTTTAAAGATTGTGCTAATCGTAAAGTAACTGTGAATGGTGAGTGCTATCTTGAGATGATATCCAACTTTTTTTTTGCCCAAAATGCAAGAGCTTGACTCGTATGACATGTGGTTTCAAGACGGTGGCGGCCTAGATCGTGCGATTTAACGCCTTTAGATTATTTTTTGTGAGGCTATATAAAATCTCATGTTTATGCAGACAAGCCCAATTGACGCATTGGAAGACAACATTGAAGCATTTATTCGTGAGATATCTACCGAAATGTTGGAAAGAGTATGCCAAAATTGGACTTAGCGGATGGAGCATTTGAGGCGCAGACACGTTCAACATTTGCATGAAAAAATCTTTAAATATTTAATTAGGTGAACCGTACTACCGACTCAAATAAACATTTCATGCATTTTTCAAATGTTTCTAATTTTTTTTCCTATAGCTCTTAAAAAATCTGCCTTTATATACTTTGTGGGTCAGGGAATGAATATTTCGATGTGTTGTAAACGAATTGGCTAAATGAATTTGTCTCCCTGGTGATGGGTATAAAAAAAAATTCACTCAGAAAGAACACTTCTTGTCATTTCTTGTACCCATATTTCCTTTCGTAAGACTTCGACAGTTTAAAGATATTCGTGGACATGGTGTCATTCAATATAGTACCATATCATGTTGTAAACATTATTCACAGGTTTATGATTTAAATATGACAATCAAATTATTTGCAATCATTTGGTTAAGGCCTACTCAATAGTGCTGTACTTCGATGGCATTCCTTAAAGTAGGAGACCTAACGAAAAAAGATCTTTTTATTTTTCAACATAATCTTCCTTTAGCTTTCCATAGCTTTGATATCCTGTTTTTAGTAACAACTGTCAAGCTCCTAAAAAAAATAGCCACCAACTGCAACTTCTACTTCTTCATTTCTAATACTATATTTGGCATGAACATTCCATTAAGGAACAGGGGATACTTCTCTCATATCAATGAGTGCAGATCGATAAAAATTTAAGCTCAATGATAAAGGGCCTCCTTTTTTATGCCGAGTCCAAACGGCGTGACATGACAAAAATTGTCACAATTCATACAATTCGTCTTTTCATAGTCTTAGTAGACAACAAAAATCTGTTCTAATGTTGGCAGATAAGAAAATGATAGGCATATAGGCCACAATTGTTTGCAAATGCAAATTTTGCCCATGAACATTCCACTAAGGAACAGGGGCAAACTTCTCACATATCAATGAGTGCAGTCTGATTCAAGTTTAACCTCAATGATAAGGGGTCTCCTTTTTAATGCCGAATTCGAACGGCGTGCCACATGGCATAGTACCTCACAAATGTTACCAGCATTAGGAGGAGAAAACCACCACTGAAAATTTTTTCTGATGGTCTCGCCGGTATTCGAACCCAGGCGTTCAGCGTCGTAGGCGGACATGCTAACCTCTGCGTTACGGTGGCCTCCAATCCGTTGTCTGGCTTTAATCCACAATCTTCCTCCGGAATAAACATAATCTTGTAGTGTCTTCATCCCTTCCAATCAGGGAACCAGGAAAGCGTTTGTTAAACATTTGTTCTAGTTTATCGCAATAGATAAAAGTTAAATAGCCCGTTTTGCCTGCAAACTTTCCTTCAAAACTACCAAAGTTAAATTTTTCTTCTTCTGTCCTTATCCCAATTCCTAATATTTCACTTTATAACGCTATTGTCTTAATTAAAAGTTTTTCAGTATTTTCAGCAAAAACATAATTAATAGCATTTTAACATTTATAGCCCCTATAATGGTCGTAATCATGGCAAGAATCAAAAGATAATAAGTTTTCTCATGAAGCACTTCTTTCGATTGAGAAATAATTACTTTCGCAAGAGTATGGAGTATTACCACAACCACACACACACACACAGACAAGAACAGATGCAAATCCAGCACCCTTTATCCCAAAGAGCAAACATTTAACATTGGGTATAAAGTACAAGTACAACGTTAAACAGTATTCAAGCTATGATGGGTTATGGAAAACATTCAATTATTTATTTATGCCACATTTAAGCAAATATTTAATGAAAATCTAATTCCAGTGTAATTTTTGGATTATTTTAAAGTTTAAAAAAATCTCAATTTTGGGGAAAATAATAATTCAAAGAGATATTTAAGAAGATGAAGGAGTTTTTTTCGCATTTATGTCCATCTTGGATATGGGATAACAGATTTGAGTCAAATTTGGTACACTTCATTATGTTTTCTCATGTTCGTCTTTCAACTTTTGAAGGCAGTGATCGTTTTATATATCGATCCGCTAGAATATCTCTGAATTAGGTACTTTGTAATAGGTACTTCTTTTCTATGGACTTTCTACCACTTTGGTAATTACAACAGTACTTTGCTCCACACGGTTCATGGTCTACGTCTGTTTTCGGGCTTAGAATAAGCTCCAAAGGCCCAACAGCTATGGTGGTGGTATCCAACCGTAGCTTGCTGTCTGCTACTGAAACCTCAATTAGCGGTATGGCTGTACAAGGCTCCAGTAGGCGACGGGCGAGTCAATACTCGCTTGTGACGAAGACTCCTGGGTCAAGATTGATGCAATATCGTCTACGCATTGTCCAGGCCATCGGTTTCTCTGGCAATAATATAGGCCCCTTGAAGATGTGGAATACCCAGCATGATGTATTTCGTAATTCGGCAACGGTAAAGCAGTCACGGATATCGCAGTGAGAATATCATCTTCAAACAAGTAAAAAGGATTTAAGTTCGGCCTGACTGGCTTAGAATAAACACCAAAGACCCAAAAGCTATGGCTGTGGTATCCAACCGTAGCATGCTGTCTGCTACTGAAACCTTGACTAGCCGTATGGCTGAACAAGGCTTCACTAGGCAACGGGCGAGTCAATACTCGCTTGTGACGAAGACTCCTGGGTCAAAATTGATGCAATATCGTCTTCGCATTGTCCAGGCCATTGGCTTCGTGGGAAAAATATAGGCCCCTTGAAGATGTGAAATACCACGCATGGTGTATTTCGTAATTCGGCAACGGTAAAGCAGTCACGGATATCGCAGTGAGAACATCATCATCAAACAAGTAAAAAGGCATTAAGTTCGGCCTGGCTGGCTTAGAATAAACACCAAAGACCCAAAAGCTATGACTGTGGTATCCAACCGTAGCATGCTGTCTGCTACTAAAACCTCGACTAGCGATATGGCTGTACAAGGCTCCACTAGGCGACGGGCGAGTCAATACTCGCTTGTGACGAAGATTCCTGGGTCATGATTGATGCAATATTGTCTTCGCATTGCCTAGGTCATCGGCTTTTCAGGCAAAAATATAGGCCCCTTGAAGATGTGGAATACCCAGCATGATGTATTTCGTACTTCGGCAACGGTAAAGCAGTCACGGATATCGCAGTGAGAACATCATCATCAAACAAGTAAAAAGGCATTAAGTTCGGCCTGGTCGAACTTTGGGTACCCATCACCTAGGGTATATATAAATAACATTTCGTTTAAAACCTGTGGTCTGAACCGGTAGCAGCTATACAAACATTCCACAATTTCAGCAAAATCGGCTAAAAAATTAGTCCCATATAGGTTCAATACGGTAAATCAGGAGATCGATACATATAGCAGCTGGTAGAGGTTAAACATAGCTAACTCTACTCTCCTTAATTTCAGCAAAACCGCAAATGACTTTCAATGGGGAGTTCAGTCTATATGGGGGCTCAAAAATGGACCGATCTAAATAATGCCCGGCACTGTGTATAATTTCAGCGAAATCGGGCAATCAACCCGTCTTTTGTTGGCCTGAGACCATAAATCGGAGATTTAAACCATATTCGGAACGCATGTCTAGAATCTCATCACAAGTCATTGTGTGAAGTTTCTTCCTGTTCGGGTAGGTTAGGTTAGGTTTAAATGACAGTCTGCCATCAGACTCACTTAGACGTTTTCTTCCATTGTGATACCACAGGAACAGAAGAAGGAAGAAGCCTTTTAGTTCCTACCGTTGAACCATCCAGATCGCTTTAAAAAGCCCTATGACTTGCGAATGTTCACATTCGCTAAAACAGACAGGTTCTCAAAGAAATGAGAACCTAAAGTGAAACTCCTTCTGACTGCTAGTGCGGAACACACACAGTCTCTTCATCTTCAATGTCCTCACAGCTTCTGCGAAAGTCCTTGCTGGCAACCTTCAGTCTGCCAGCATATTTCCGATTAGACAGTGACCTGTCATGACGGCCACCATGACTGAGACGTCCATTCTAACCAATGACAGCAAAGCGGTAGACCTCTTCAAATCTAGATTAGCCCACATAGTTTTGGAATGCTCACAACCCCCTCTTTTTTGACCATCTACCATTCCTTGTCCTTCGGGCCTTATTCCAGTATCTCTGGAATATGTAGGGTAGTACCTAGTCTCGCAAGTTCGTTCGCTTTACAATTCCCTGGAATATCTCTGTGGCCCGGCACCCAGAACAGATGCATTTTGAACTGTTCAGCCATCTCGTTGAGAGATCTGCGACTGTCGTTGGCGATTTTTGTATTCCAAAATACGTTCTCCAGGGATTTAATGACCAGGTCGTGTAGGTTGGAACCATCCGTATAGAAGTCTATGTAACTTCCGTTAACAGGGATATCGTAGTTCCAATCGGTTCTATCTGGAATAGTGGTACAGTAATGTTCATCAAATAACGGCTCAGGTAGGTGGAATCCACACTGCCTGGAACATCGGATATTGTATCAAGGAGAACGCAGTGTCCGTAGCCGTCACATGATCAATGAGAAAGCTCCCTTAACCTCACGTCAGTGGTCGCTGCAATTTGGGTAGCCACAGTGTCCAGAGGCATAAGCAAATTGCAAATTTTGCCCATTAACATTCCACCAAGGAACAGAGGCAAACTCTCACATAGCAATGAGTGCAGTCCGATTCAAGTTTAAGTTCAATGATATGGGGCCTCCTTTTTATAGCCGAGTCCGAACGGCATGCCGCAGTGCGACACCTCTTTGGAGAGAAGTTTTACATGGCATAGTACCTCACAAATGTTGCCAGCATTAGGAGGGGAAAATCACCCCTGAAATTTTTTTTAACCTCTGCGCTACGGTGGCCTCCCAGGGGCATAAGATGTAGCATTAAATTCAGTGCATAAGATGGTGTCATCCTCAGTGCGGCTGTGATACACAAACAAGCCATCCTTTGGATTCGGTTAAGTATTCAGTAGAAGTAAAATTTTGAAGCGCCGTCCACCAGACCACAGCACCATATAGCATTGTAGGTCTGACAACTGCAGTATACACCCAGTGCATGACACGCGGTCTAACCTCCAATTTTGCCAATGGCTTGCTTGCAGGTGTATAGGGCAAGAGTTCCTTCCAGAGACAATAATATATTGTTAATGGCTATATTCCAAAGTTGAGGAGACAATACACCTCCTTGAGATGTTCCTCTGCTGGCCCATCTTTCTAGATCCACTGATCTCAGGCCTGCCGTAATGCATGGTTTAGTAAGTAAGTTATTAATAAACTTTCTTACGGTAGAGTTGATGCCTACAAACTCCAATTCCTTCATAATTGACGTAGGTTTTACATTATTGAAAGCACCTTCAATGTCAAGGAATGTTACCATTGTATATTCCTTGAAAGCGAGAAAACATCAATGTAGCCGACTAGGTCGTGAAGGGCTGTTTTAGTGAATTTGCCTTTACTATATGCATGCTGCTGTCGCGACATGCCATCTCTAGGGATCTTTGCCCTAAGATATGTTTCTATCAACCTCTCAAGAGTCTTCAGCATAAAGGATGACAGACTTATAGGACGAACATATTTCGCCTTCGTGTGGTAGAGTTATCCTGCTTTCGGAAGGAAAATGACCTTGGTGTCCTTCCATCCCACAGGTATATATGATATTCTGATACAAGCAGAGTATATCTCCCTAAGCCTGGGAACCAGTCTATCAGACACAGCTTGTAATTCAACCGGTGATACATCATCAGGGCCTGGCCACTTAATGGAGTCGAAACTTTTTATGGCTCAAAGGATTTTCGGCTCAGACACAATTTCGCAAATAACCTCCGACGAATGCATGACAGTGACAACCTCTTCTGGCGCCACGGGAAATGTCTATCAACGAGTAGTTCTAGTGTTTCCTCACTAGACATTGTCCATACATTCCAGACTTCTGAATATACCCCACCGTAATAGGTTTCGAGGACAGAATCTTCCTTAGCCTAGAGGCCTCAGATGTATCCTCCACGGAGCTGCAGAATTCTACCCAGGATTTGTTCTGAGCCTTTCTCAGCTCGTCCTCGACACAAGCGAGTCATCCAGGGCCTTCATGATACGCTTCACCAATTATCTATATCCTCCGTAGTTTCCACTTCACTTTCTGGTCTAGAAGGGATAGAAGTGCAGAATTTGTGCCGTAATTTATCCTAATGCGTCTTTTTTCTGTTTAGCTGAGGGACCACTACTTCAGAATTTTCTCTCTATGATCTTTATTGGTCCCCATGATCTTTATTGGTCTACGAATTTAAGTTTGGATGTAAGGTGTACTACATTCTTAAAAAACTTTATTTAACCCCGACATTCTCATCTTATCTGATTTAGGGGTGTTTTAGGGGGTGAGGTGGTGCCCCAGATACTTGGGCCTGAAAAAATATCAACATAGTGTTCTTCTCTCAAATACCATTTATTTAAACCCCATTGCCATTGGTTTAAGGGGAATTTGTTTTCTAATCTCAAATACCTTTCATTTTGAGGGTGTTTTGGGGAAGGGGTGATGCCCTAAATACATGGTCCTACATTTGGATATCAAATTCGTATTCTACTCCCAAATACTTTTATTTGAGCCCCATATTGCGATGGTCAGTAAAAAATTGCTGTTTGTGGTGTATTTTGGGAAAAGGCAGTAGACCCCCAGAAAATTGGTCCCGAAAATGGGTATCAATTCTTGCTCTACCCCCCAATTCCTTTCATTTAAGCCCCACATTGACATGGTCAGTAAATATTCCCGATTTAGGGGTGTTTTGGAGAGTGGGGTGGTCCCCCAATCACTAAGCCCTGATAATATATCAGCAACGTGCTCTATTCTCATATATTCGAACCCCATATAGCCATTGGCCTCAAAATTGGATATCTAATTCGTTTTCTAATCTCAAATACCATTCACTTAAACCCCTAATCGAAAAAGCCAGAAAATATGTCCGGTTTGGGGTATGGGCCCTAAAAACTATGAATATCGAGCTCCACTGTCTTGAAGACCCAAATTGTCTTGGTGAGCAAATAGGTCATACATGGGGGTTGTTATGGTGGTGGGACGTCCCCTTGACAGTTGGTCCCGAATGTTGATGTCAGATTCATGGTGTACTCCTAAATACCCTTCATTTGGCATACATAACCGGTTTGGGGGGTGTTTTGGCGTATGGGTCGGCCACTCAGTGACTTGGCTTTGAATATATATATCAGATTCGGGTTCTACTCTAAATTAACTCTTATTTGAGCCTCATATTGCAATGGTCAGAAAATACTTCCTATTTAGGTGGTGTTATGGGGGTGGGGTGGTCCCATAGACACTTTTCCCGAACATTGATATCAGATTTGTGCTTTACTTCCAAAGACGTTTCATTTGAGTCCCATATTGCTATGGTCACAAATTTGTCTTCTTTGGGGGATGATCTCGGGGATGGGCGTCCCCCTCCCCCCTCCCCTAACACTCGGTCCCATATCTGGATATCAGATTCGTATTCTACACTCAAACATCTTTTATTTAAGCCCCATATTGTCATGGTCAGTAAATAAGTCTTGTTTGAGGGGTGTTTTGGGGAAGGGGTGGACCTCCAGAAACTTTGTCCCAAATTTGGATATCAGATTTGTATTTTACTCACAAATACCTTTCATTTGAGTCCGATTAAGGGGTGTTTTATGGGTTGGGGTGGTCCCCCAAACACTTGGTCCGACAATTCAATATTAGATACGTTTTCTAATCTTAAATACCTTTCATTTGAGTCCCTTATTATCGTGATTGGTGTATATATATATATATATATATATATATTTGGTAGGTTTTTGGGAGGGGCGCCCCCCTTATGTACCCCATCCGAAATTGGGATACCAAATTTTTGTTTTCATTTCGCTTAAATCGCACCACCCATCGCCGGGATCTGGCGTTTCTGAAAATTAGGGTAAGGGGGAGGGTCCGTTCCCCCTTCAGATATCAAAAAATGTAGTACCCTATTTTCACCATGGGATCATTATTCACCAAGAGTGAACATTTCAAGAAAATCGTTTCAGCCGTTTCTGAGTCCATAAGGAACACACAAACAAACCTACAAACAAACACAAATTGATTTTTATATAAAAGAAGAAGATGTAGCTGCCATATAGACTGACCCCTTGATTTCAGATCTTAAGAATGATTTTTTATACTATTGAGCTTCTGGAATTTTATTTTAAGCGATTCCCTATGAAATGATAACTAAATTTAGTTGAAATAATCTGTGAAAGTTTAATCTTACTCCCTTAACTGCTGCAGGTAATTTATTAACCATTACCCTTGAATGTCCTTCGGCATGTTCTTCCTGCTAAAACATTTCTTCGTATGGCATCCCAAAGTGCATATCCTACTTATTACATGTCGTGATGGGAAAACTAGTTTCTGACCTAAAGTTCAAAGTTGAAAAAAGCTGTTTTTAATGATTGCTATCTGGGTAGATGTGATGCTAGAAGTTGTGTCCTTCTTCCATACAAAATGAGAAGAAAATAGTTTTTAAAAACATTTGACCACAAAAGGAACTGAGTATTTTGGTTACATAAACCCCATAAGCAAGTAGGATAAAAAGCAAAAAGAAAATTTTAGTTAGGATTTAAAATAGCTCACTCTACTCTACTTAATGGAAGATTTAAGATTTTTAAAGTTTATAATTTTTGCCAATATTTTTCTTTAGACATAAAATAAAAAAAATTGCGTTTTACTATTCTTATGGAATAAAGAATGGATAGTTTTGCAACGATTTAAGACCTTTTGAAATGCTTTATTCATTAATAATGGCGCAGCTAAACTTTCCGTTGCCATTTCTTTTGACCCATTTTCTCAAATAAATTGTAAAAGCCGATGAAGACATTATCTGATCCCGATATTTACATGGAGATTTTGCGAGTGGGAAGGCCCCTAAGGTGGTGATTGGTGGGTTTAGGGGGTGGCTTGAAACCTCATTGTGGACTCCAGAAAATGGGTATTAATTTCGAGCTCTACTCGCAAATACCTTGAGCCACATATTACCATGGTCGATAAATTCGGTGCACTCACTCTGTGGGGGGTGTTTGGGGGAAGGGGCGGTGCGCCAAGTACATGGACTTACATTTTGATATCATATTCGTATTCTACTACCAAATACCTTTATTTGAGTAAATTATTCGATGGTCAGTAAATAATTGCTGTTTGTGGGGTGTTTTGGAGAATGGGTAGACCCCAGCAAACTGGTCTCGAAATTGGGTATCAATTTCGTGCTCTACTCCCCAAAACCAATCATTTGACATGGTTGACAAATATGTACGATTATAGGATATTTGGGGGAGTGTGCCGGTCCCCCTAACACTTTGCCCCGAAAATAAATCAGCATTGTTCTCTACCCAAAAATATTATTTATTTGAACCCCATATTGCCATTGGCCTCAAAAGTGGGTATCAAATTTGTTTTCTAATCTCAAATACGTTTCATTTAAACCTCTTATTGCAAATGTCAGCAAATATGTCCGGTTTTGGATATGGGCCCTAAAAACTATCAATACCGAACTCCACTCTCCTTAAGGCCCAAACTCTCATGGTCAGCAAATACATCCTATTTGGGGGTTGTTATGGAGATGGGTCGTCCCCTAGAAAGTTTCTCCGGAATGTTTTTATCAGATTCGTGGTCTACTACCAAATACCTTTCATTTGTGCCCCATATTTCCATAGTCTGCAAATATGTCCGGTTTGGAGAGTCTTTTGGGGGATGGGGCGGCCACTCAGTGACTTGGCCCCGAAAATATATATCATTCGTGTTCCACTTCCCACTACCTTCCCGTATTGCAATGGTCAGCAAATACGCCCTTTTTAGATAGGGTTAGGGGGGTGGGGTGCCACCACAGAAATTTTTCCCGAATATTGATATCACTCCCAAAGACCTTTCATTTGAGCCCCATATTGTTATGGCCTTGAATTTGTCCTCTTTGGGGATGTTTTTGGAGAGGGGTGGCCCCAAAACACTTAGTCCCACATTAGGATATTGGATTCGTATTCTACACTCAAATACCTATTATTTGAGCCCCATATAGCCATGATCAGTAAATAAGTCCTGTTTGGGGGGTGTTTTGGGGAAGAAACGTGGTCCCACATTTTGAAACGAAACGTGGACCCACATTTGGATATTAGATTCGTATTCTACTCGCAAATACCTTTCATTTGAGTCCCATATTGCAATGGTCGGTGAATATGTCCCTTTTGGGGGTGTTTTGGGGGTTGGGGTAGTCCCCCTAACACTTGGTCCGACAATTGGATATCAGATACGTTTTCTTATTCTAAATACCTTTCATTTGAGTCCCATATTGTCATGATTGCTGTAAATAAATGTTTGGTAGATTTTAGGGTGGGGCGGTTCCCTAGGTACCCCATCCGGAATTTGGTTACCAAATTTTTGTTTTTAAGTTAATATAAGAGATCACGCAAAATTTTGCTTAAATCGCACCACCCATATCCAAGACATGGCGTTTTTGAAAATTAGGGTAAGGGGGAGGGTCCGCCCCCCCTTAAGAAATTAAAAAATGTAGTACCCTATTTGCACCACGGGATCATTATGCACCATTTGCGAAAATTTCAACACAATTGGTAAAAAGGAAGATATGCCATGTATAGAAGTCATGTAAAAATTTCTCCCTAAAGAGATGTCCCACTGTGGTACGCCGTTCAGACTCGGCTATAAAAGGAGGTACCTTATCATAGAGCTTAAAACTTCAATCAGCACCTGCTCCTTAACGGAATGTTCATTAGCAAATTTGAAATCTCGCCAGGATTCAAACTCAGAAGTTTGACGTCAACAACAAAGACATAACAACCTAAACGCAGCGAATACCTTCAATTGATCTGGTGAGTCAGTGATTAAATGGGGGATCGCCCCTCCCTAATCTCATAACTTATTAGTCTGCACTACTTGCCTTTTTTAGCTTAGTTTAGTTTCCCCCAACATCAAGCTGCCATTGTTACATGCACGTACACCCATACAACGCAAAGGACTCTCGGTTGTCTTGTGCCCGTGAGAAAATATCCTTTTTTCCTTCAAATGGACATTGAATACAAATTCTTAGCGAAATTCCACATCGCATGACTTTTATTTACCCAAAAATTACCTTCATCACGGATGATGAAGCAATGACATTTTCTTCAAAATCGCTTATTTTCGGCAAAGGAATTCCACAGCGACTACCATATCGCACAAAGCACGACTCCAACTTATCCTCTTTGGCTCCACATCTCGTTCCTATTACATGCCAAGTGAGTATTAGCTTCCAGCATCCTTTGTCCTTCATTCGTGCGGAAATGTTAAATTCAGGGCACTAGAGAATTCATAGAGGGGTGGTTTTCTTTGTTTTGGCAATAAAGTTGTACAACAAATTGCAAGGAATTCAATTCATTCGGTCTAAGCGTTTGTAGTTTTCGTCAGTGGAGATGTTTAAACGCTTCAAAGAGTTTTCGTCCAACGAAATTAGGGGAAATGTGAAAGGCTCTGAGGCAGCATTTACCTGGAACTTTAAGCGTGGGTTTGAGGTTAATTAAAGACTTTGCATTAATCTGTGGATGATTTTAATGAGATGTGGAGGTCAAAATAAAGTGTAGAGGTGTGTTCAATTAATTGTTTGTTCTAGGAGTTAGTAGAAAAATTACTTTTTTGTTAATACTAAGAATTATACAAAAGCACCATCAGTATTTAGTTAAAGTTAAAGCTACGAGGTAGGTGACTCAGCAACCGACCTGACATACAGATAGTGATAGTAGTATGAAAATAAATACTTTCGTGAGAAGTAACAACCATCCTAAAACATGTATATTAAGTTTCAAGCCGCCCGTTGTTAAGTTTTTATTTTTATTGGAGCACTCAATAGTTAACGATTTCAATGAATTTGTAAAAATGGGAAACAATGGGAATACTTCCTATTCCCCATATTCCTAGGATATGTTTTTGTTTCAAAACTTGAGCATAGTGTGTCGAAGCTATTGAAAAACAAGTAAAAAGGCGTTAAGTTCGTCCGGGCAGAACTTTGGATACCCACCACCTCGGGTATATATGTAAACCACCTTTCGTCAAAATCCGGTGCAAAACTCATACCTTATGTCCCATAGAAGAAATATGTGGAGGGGCTTAACTTAACTCTTTGTCCACAATTTCGGCAACATCGGACAATAAATTTGCTTATTATGGTCCCAAAACCTAAAACCGAGAGATCGGTCTATATGGCAGCTATATCCAGATCTGGACCGATCTGTGCGATAATGCAGAAGTATGTCAAGGGGCTTAACTTAACTCACTGTCCCAAATTTCGGCGACATCGGACAATAAATGCGTGTTTTATGGGCCTAAGACCCTAAATCGGAGGATCGGTCTATATGGAAGCTATATCCAAATCTGAACCGATATGAGCCAAATTGACGGAGAACGTCGGAGGGCCAAAGACAGCGCACTATCCCAAATTTCAGCAAAATCGGATAATAAATGCAGCTTTTATGGGCCTAAGACCCTAAATCGGAGGATCGGTCTATATGGCAGCTATATCCAAATCTTGACCGATCGGAGCCAAATTGACGGAGGATGTTAAAGGGCTCAACACAACTCACTGTCCCATATTATAGCAAAATCGGATAATAAATGTGGCTTTTATGGGCCTAAGACCTTAAATCGGAGGATCGGTCTATATGGCAGCTATATCCAAATCTAAACTGATCTAAGCCATATTGACGGAGGATGTCGAAGGGCCTAACACAACTCAACTGTCCCAAATTTCAGCAAAATCGGATAATAAATGTGGCTTTTATTGGCCTAAGACCCTAAATCGGCGGATCGGTCTATATGGGGGCTATATCAAGATATAGTCCGATATAGTCCATCTTCTGTGCAAAGTTTCAGCTCAATATCTCTATTTTTGAAGACTGTAGCATGATTTCAACAGACAGACGGACGGACATGTCAAGATCGTCTTAGATTTTTACGCTGATCAAGAATATATATACTTTATAGGGTCGGAAATGGATATTTCGATGTGTTGCAAACGGAAAGACAAAATGAATATACCCCCATCCGTCGGTGGTGGGTATAAAAACGGAAAAAATATATCCAACTAAAAGGAAATACGCCCCATGCCACTATCGACATAGAGCTAAGCCAGCAATCAAAGCGTTGTGCGCTCTAAAGCCTAAAAGTATCCCAGAAGAAATCTATCTCGGGAGTTTCGTGCTGCTCACAAAACCATATTCCGTTTTGTGCTCTTAAGCTGGTTTAAATCTGGTATCGTATCCTATGTACTAAAGTCTATATGCTGCGACAAGAAAACTTTCCAGTCTCACCAAATCCCCCACATGCCCCACACTATCTATCACTTTCCGTACTTATTCTGCCTAAGTGCACCCATACCACTATGTGAACTGTAATCATACCGATACTCATACGTAGCTCTTTCCTGCTTTCTCTCAGTAATAGCCTCATCTTCTCATGATCAACATCTACCCATACTACACTACATGCCTTTTCGTTCTCCATTGCCTTATCTCGGACTGCGTCACCCCGAAAGTTTTCGAATTCACCAAGTTTACTGATGGTTGTCCTTTAGTCCCTTCTGCCAGTTCCCCCATACTCCGCTTTAGCCCAGCAACCAAACGAAGCGGATTGTATAATCCTCAGAGTATGCGTAAATCTCCTTGTTACACTCCAAAACTTTTTCTGACCTTACGGTGCCGTTTTTTAAGACATAAAGGCCAGTTTACTGATGGCTGTCCTCTGGCCCCTACTGCCAGTTCTCCTATACTGCTCTGTGGCTCGGCAACCGAACAAAGAGGGGCGTGCAATCCACAGGGAAGGCTTTAATCTCTTTCTTATACTCCAAGACTGTTTTTGATCTTATCGTACTGTCTATTATAGCCCTAATGGCCAGTTTACTGCCAACTCAACGTCTCCAAGTTGACATCATACCACCTCAATCATTTTGTGATCGCTTGTCGAAAATAGACTCGTCCTCAATGTGGAACACTAGGCCCACTCTATCTTCTAGCTTTGTTCCAGTCATGTTGCATGAACTTTCAGATGGCAATACCAGAGTTCAAGACTATAACGCCGGCAGAAGTACCTTGCACTTGATTTCAAGCTCTTCCAATATCCATCGGAATCGAAATCGAATCGATCATACCAGAATGGTATGACCTCCTTTTCTCTTGTGAACAATCAGATTTCTGTCTTCCCTAGGTTACCATTAGACCCCTAGGTCCTTTAGGTAGACCTAGACCTTGCACTTGACTTCAAGCTCTTCCAATTCCATCCGAATCGAAATCGAATCGATCATACCAGAATGGTATGACCTCCTTTTCTCTTGTGAACAATCAGATTTCTGTCTTCCCTATGTTACCATTAGACCCCTAGGTCCTTTAGGTAGACCTAGACCCCTAGGGGTGTGCCATTTCCAAGATCCTTTCGGCCATTCTGTGTAGCCGATTCGGATCCCTACCCCTTAGGGCTATTTTAAAATCGTCTGCGTAGATGGCTTCATATTCCTACTCATTCAGTGTCACTGTGTCCTGTGTCATTCTCTCCCTAATCTCTATGTCATGGAACTCACAATTTTTCACCTGTTCCTTAGGATATGGTTTATCCAGTCTCTAAGGATAGAAATAAAGTAAGGTTTATTTTTGGAATCACATTTTACGATATAGCGGAAGACACGGTAGCGCAGAGGTTAGCATGCACTCCTATGACACTGAACGTTTGGGTTCGAATCCTGGCGAAAACACCAGAAAAAAAGTCATAGGGATATAGGTTAGAAGAGAAATGCTTGCAACATTTGGCAGTGGTAAATGCTTGCAACATTTGTGAGGTACTATGGCATGTAAAAACTACTCCCAAAAGAGGTGTCGCACTGCGGCACCGTTTGGACTCGGCTATCATTGAGCTTAAATGTGAATCGAACAGCGGTTAGAAAGTTAACAAGGTGCGGACCATATCCTAAGGAATAGAGGGATAAATCGTAGGACCCATGACATAAATAAAAGCGAGAAAGTGTCACAAGGCACGTCACAGGGGGGCCACCATAAATGACCTATTACGGATACTGACTGAGAAGGGGTCTGCTACTCAGACGATGTTATATTACTTCTAGGGGTTGAGGATCCGAACCAGCTATGTAGAAGGGCCAAAAGAGTCTAGCAGATTGCATACGACTTGGCTAGACCTAGGTGTCTCAAGGTCAACTCAGAAATGACTGATATCTGCCTGTTCACGAAGAAGACGAAGGTAGGCCAATTTGATGCACCCCATTTCCTCAATAGAACGATTTCGATATCTGACAAGGTCCAATACTTAGGTGTGATCTTGGATAAGAAACCGAATTAGAAGTGTCACATTCAGGAGCGAACCGAGAAAGCTTACATATGATGGACACTATGTAGACGGGCCGTAGGCTCGAAATGGGGCCTGAATACGACGATAGTCACCTGGCTCTACAGAAGCGTGAAGACAAAACCACAGGTTCAGAGGACATGTTGTTTTGGCATAGGCGAAGCGATGACGACCAGGTCCACTAGGGCACTGGAGACTATTCTTGATGACGGACCCATAGACATACATATAAAGTGTGAGGCAGCCACTGCGGCTATATGGTTTAAGGCGATGGGAGAATGGATAGATGGTAGCAGCAGGTCATACCATCGCGGTACAATCGAGGCAACGATAGGAAACCTGGAAAGAATGGAAGAGGATTCCAATCGGATACCCGAGACGACACTTGTGGTCGAGTGCGAGGCACTGCCGCCAGCGGCACCGTCTTGGATTGACGGATTCTTGGTATTGCCATCTGGAAGATCATGCTACACAGATGGATCAAAGCTAGAGGATAGAGTAGGCCTGGGAGTATACATTGAGAACCCAGAAATTGAGATCTGTTTTAGACTGACTGACCATAATACAGTCCTGCAAGCGGAGATCCGGGAGATCAGGTAATGCGTGAGGTGGTGTGTTGTTAATTTGGGGACATCGAGTGTAAATATCTTTACGGACAGTAAACTGTTCATCGGGGCAATAACAACCAGGACGCTAAAGACACGAACAGTCTTGGAGTGTAAGCAGGAGGTTAACGCCTTCTCTAAGGTCGTTTGGATGCCGAACCATAACGAAGTAAGGGGGAATGAAAAAGCAGGCGAATTGGCTGTGACAGCCAGAGGACTGCCATCAATAAACTTGGTTAACTCGAAGCCTTTCGGGTCGACGCAGTCTGAATTAAGGACGTGGGCGACGACCGCGCATTTAACACTGTGGTACAATGAAACGGTCAGTAGGACGACGAAAATCCTATGGGGAAATCCAGATCGTGAGAAGACGAGTCTATTACTGAAAGGAAACAAGAAAGGGACACTTAGGACAACGAGCTCACTTATGTAAAATCGGTGCGGCAAGTGATAGCATGTGTAGGGCTCACAGGGATATAACTGAAATATCAAATAAAACTTGGAAATTTTATTCTTGAGCACCTAGTGATAGTAGTTCTTGTTAGATTTGGTGAAAAATTGCACAACGACTTCTCCTATGACCTTCAAAGTACGTGCCAAGTAAATCCAAACAATTGGGACATCTATAAGGCTGAGCTAAGAGCTGAGGCTGAGCTAATTTAAGGGCGTGCTGTGTAATTCTGGGTGGGTATAAAAACGCTACTAACGAGTTTCGATAGAATGGTAGTAATCGTAGTAAAATTCTAAAACGATTTAACGATGTTCGTGTGTCTATCCGTCTGTCCATCCGTCTGTTGTATCTCTCCAGAGATTTCTGAAATGGAGATATTGAGCTGAAATTTGGCACAGATACGTCTTTTTGATGCACGCTGATTAAGTTCTTAAACGGGCCAAGTCGCACCATATTTGGATATAGCTGCCATATAGACCGATCTGCCGATAAAGGGTCTGAAGCCCATAAAAGCTTTATTTTTAATTCGATTTCGCTGAAACTTGCAACAGTGAGTTTTTTTAAGCCTCCCAACATCTGAACTAACTATGGATTAGATCGGTCCATATTTAGATATAGCTGCCCATAAAAACTTTATTTTTCATAAGATTTTGCTGAAATTTGCAACAGTGAGTAGTTTCAGGCTTCCCGACAACTGACCCAAATATGGCTTAGATCGGACTTTATTTAGATATAGCTGCCATATAGACCGATCTCCCGATATAGAGTCTGAATAACATAAAACCTTTATTTATTACCCGATTTCGCTGAAATTGGCAACAGTGAGTAGTTTAAGGCTTCCCGATAACTGACCTGTATATGGTTCAGATCGGACTATATTTAGATATAGCTACCATATAGACCGATCTCCCGATAAAGGGTCTAATGCCCATAAAAACTTTATTTTTCATCCGATTTTGCATAAATTTGCAACAGTGGGTTTTTTTAAGCCTCGTGAGAACTGACCTAAATATGGTTCAGATCGGACCATATTTAGATATAGCTGCCATATAGACCGATCTGCCGATATAGGGTCTGAAGCCCATAAAAGCTTTATTTATTACCCGATTTCGCTGAAATTTGCAACAGTGAGTTATATTAAGCCTCCCGACAACTGACTTAAATATGGTTCAGATTGGACTATATTTAGATATAACTGCCATATAGACCGATCTGCCGATATAGGGTCTGAAGCCCATAAAAGCTTAATTTTTCATCCGATTTCGCTGAAATTGGCAACAATGAGTAGTTTAAGGCCTCCCGACAACTGACCTGTATATGGTTCGATAGGACCATATTTAGATATAGCTGCCATATAGACCGATCTCCTGAAAAAGGGTCTAATTCCCATAAAAGCTTTATTTTTCATTCAATTTTGCTTAAATTTGAAACAGTAAGTAGATTCAGGCTTCCCGAGAACTGACCCAAATATGTTTCAGATCGGGCTATATTTAGATATAGATGCCATATAGACCGATCTCTAGATAAAAGGTCTGAAGCCCATAAAAACTTTATTTTTTAACCGATTTTGCTGAAATTTGAAACATTGAGTAGCTTTAGACCACCCAACATAGGACCCAAATATGGTTCATATCGGACTATATTTATATATAGCTGCCATATATACCGATCTGCTGGTAAAGGGTCTGAAGCCTATAAAAGCTTTATTTAGTACCCGATTTCGCTGAAATTTGAAACAGTTTGTAGTCTTAGTTCTCCCAACAACCATCCCAAATATGGTTTGGATCGGACTTTATTTAGATATAGCTGTCATATAGACCGATGTGCCGATTCAGGGTCTGAAGCTCATAAAAGTTTTATTTATTACCCGATTTTGTTGAAATTTCAAATACAAAATTCAACAGTGACTTATATTTATTAGACTACTCAATATCCGTGTCGAATTTGGGTGCATCCAATTTTCACCGGATTGTGACGAAATGGGGTTTTCATATATACCCGAGGTGGTGGGTATCCAAAGTTCGGCCCGGCCGAACTTTATGCCTTTTTACTTGTTTAACCTAATTTGCACCTATAATCATAGATTTCCCATGCCTATTTTTCACTCCAACCCAATGTTCGTTTATTTTGCAATAGGGACTACTTTAATATCATTCTTTATATTGTTAGCTTAAAGGATTCAACAACGTTTGGTGTAATGCAAAGTTGTTACAATGAAGTTTGTCTGAACTGAAATTGATAACATTGTGTCTTAATCCTACCAAAGACCTAGATGAACACATACACATTCACTTACGCACACCAGTGTATACCGTAATGGATATAAGATAAAAGTGGGTGCGTTTCATCCTAAACGTCTCCCTAACAATGTCCTTTTTGGAATTACCTTTAAGTTTTTTTTTTCCCCAATGGTCTCAGTGTGGTCATGGAAAATAAGAAGAAATACTTTAAATTTGACATTTTTGTACGGCGAATCACTCAATGTCGGTGAAAATATTTTAGATTCTACATTCATTTCACGTTATAAGGACTAAATGGATTAACTCAAAGTCAAATTAACATCATAATGTTGCCAAGGGACGGCTGCTATTGGTATGCTTAACTAAGAATATGTTTTTTCGTAGTTGAATGGTTGTCAATCAGTTTTTGTTAAACCAATTTTTATTAAATTTTCTTTTACATGAGAAAAATTTCTGAAATATTGTATTTCGAAATGAACACAAACACCTGCTCTTTAGTTAGGGGAAGTGGTAAGCACCCCTTCTTGCCCGTGGCAAATACTCGTATAACGTCCATTCTATCCCTTAGAATGGATTTTATAGACATGAAACATATGACATTTTATCCCTTAACTTAGGGCATGTGAATTGACCACATTTCATATTTTATTTGATAAAAGCTTTTCCTATGACATTTCATCAACGCCATAGTTGAACGAATAGACTGGCTCAACATAATTACATTAATATTTCATTAAGTTAAATTATGACATTTCTAGATGGATTATTGAATGAAGGACAGCATTGGAAATCAATTTGACATATTTTACGTCAGTAACTTAAATGGATTTGATTTTACGAAATAGAATTACTCTACATGCGTATGTATGTGTATAATTAACAGCCTGTCCCACCAAGTTTTTTGCTTCCATTCACTTGTACGCTATTAGAAAAACAGCTGATTTGAGTCCCAATAAAAAGCAGAGAAACAAATAATCGAGTGAGGGGCAATGCAAAGCAATTTGCTATGTAATCGGGTTTCACTATGGGTGTATTGGTGTCAATTATAAGAATACAAGCATTAAAAACGTTCACTTGCTTTTTATACCCTCCACCATAGGATGGGGGTATACTTATTTCGTCATTATATTTGTAACACCTCGAAATATGCATCTGAGACCCCCTAAAGTATATATATTCTTGATAGTCATGCCAATTTAAGTCGAATTTGCCATGTCCGTCCGTCTGTGCCAAATTAGGTTCAAATCGGTAATTAACCTGATATAGCTGCCATATAAACCGATCTGGGGTCTTGACTTCTTGAGCCTCTAGAGGGCAAAATTCTTATCCGATAGGAATGGAATTTTGCACGACGTGTTTCGCTATGACTTCCAACAGCTGTGCTAAGCTAGGTTCAAATCGGTGAATAACCTGATATAGCTGCCATATAAACCGATCTTGAATCTTGACTTCTTGAGCCTCTAGAGGGCGCAATTCTTATTCGAATTGGCTGACATTTTACAGAGGTCTCCAACGTATAATTTAATTGTGGTACGAACCGGACTATATCTTGTTTTTATACCCACCACCGACGGATAGGGGTATATTCATTTTGTCATTCCGTTTGCAACACATCGAAATATCCATTTCCGACCCTATAGAGTTTATATATTCTTGATCAGCGTAAAAATTTAAGACGATCTAGACATGTCCGTCCGTCTGTCTGTTGAAATCACGCTACAGTCTTCAAAAATAGAGATATTGAGCCGAAACTTTGCACAGGTTCTTTTTTTGTCCATAAGCAGGTTAAGTTCGAAGATGGGCTATATCGGACTATATCTTGATATAGCCCCATATAGACCGATCCGCCGATTTAGGGTCTAAGGCAAATAAAAGCCACATTTATTATCCGATTTTGCTTAAATTTGGGACAGTGAGTTGTGTTAGGCCCTTCAACATCCTCCGTCAATATGACTCAGATCGGTTTAGATTTGGATATAGCTGCCATATAGACCGATCCTCCGATTTAGGGTCTTAACGCCATAAAAGCTACATTTATTATCCGATTTTGCTGAAATTTGGGACAGTGAGTTGTCTTAGGCCCTTCAACTTCCTTCGTTAAATTGGCCCAGATCGGTTCAGATTTGGATATAGCTGCCATATAGACCGATCCTCCGGTTAAGGGTCTTAGGCCCACAAAAGCCACATTTATTATCCGATTTTGATGAAATTTGGGACAGTGAATTGTGTTAGGCCCTTTGACATATTTCTTCAATTTGGTCCAGATCGGTTCAGATTCAGATATAGCTGCCATATAGACCGATTTCTTGATTTATGGTTTTGGGCCCATAAAATGCTCATTTATTGTCTGATGTCGCCGAAATTTGGAACAGTGAGTTAAGTTAAGCCCCTTGATATACTTCTGCAATATCGCACAGATCGGTCCAGATTTGGATATAGCTGCCATATAGACCGATATCTAGGTTTTAGGTTTTGGGGCGATAAAAGACGCATTTATTGTCCGATGTCGCTGAAATTTAATACAGTGAGTTTGGTTAGGCTCTTCGACGTCCTTCTTCATTTTTGCCCAGATTGGTCCAGATTTGCATATAGCTGCCATATAGACCGATCTCTCGATTTAAGGTTTAGGGCCAATAAAAGAGGCATTTATTGTCCGATTTCGCCGAAATTTGGGACAGTGCTTTGTGGCTTTTCGACATGTTTGTGCAACTTGGGCCAAATCGATCCAGATTTGGATATAGCTGCCATGTAGACCGATATCTCGATTTAAAGTCTTGGCCCCATAAAAGGCGCATTTATAATCCGATTTCACTGAAATTTGACACAGTGACTTATGTTCGGCTTTTCGACATCGTGTCGTATAAAGTTCAGATCGGTATGAGGTATATGAGTATAAGGTATGTAAATTTCACCGAATTTTGATGAAAGGTGGTTTACATATATACCCGAGGTGGTGGGTATCCAAAGTTCGGCCCGGCCGAACTTAACGCCTTTTTACTTGTTTTTTTTTTATTTTTTTAATACCGACCACAGAAGGATGAGGGTATATTCATTTTGTCAATCCGTTTGCAACACATCGAAATATCCATTTCCGACCCTATAAAGTATATATATTCTTGTTCAGCGTAAAAATCTAAGACGATCTAGACATGTCCGTCCGTCTGTCTGTTGAAATCACGCTACAGTCTTTAAAAATAGAGATGTAGAGCTGACATTTTGCACAAATTCGTTTTTTGTCCTTAAGCAGGTTAAGTTCGAAGGTGGGCTATATCGGACTATATCTTGATATAGCCCCCATATAGACCGATTCGCCGATTTAAGGTCTTAGGCCCATAAAAGCCACATTTATTATTCGATTTTGCTGAAATTTGGAACATTGAGTTGTGTTAGGCCCTTCGACATCTTTCTTCAATTTGGCACTGATCGGTTCAGATTTGGATATAGCTGCCATATAAGCCGATCTCTCGATTTAAGGTCTTGCGCCCATAAAAATCGCATTTATTGTCCGATTTTGTCAAAATTTGGGATGGTGAGTTGAGTTAGGTCCTTTAACGTCCTTCTTAAATTTGGCTCAGATCGGTCCAGATTTGGATATAGCTGCCATGTATACCGATCTCTCGATTTAAGGTTTTGGGCCCATAAATGGCGCATTTATTGTCCGATTTTGTCAAAATTTGGGACGGTGAGTTGAGTTAGGTCCTTTAACGTCCTTCTTAAATTTGGCTCAGATCGGTCCAGATTTGGATATAGCTGCCATATAGACCGATCTCTCGATTTAAGGTCTTGCGCCCCTAAAAATCGTATTTATTGTCCGATTTTGTCAAAATTTGGGATGGTGAGTTGAGATAGGCCCTTCGCCGTCCTTCTTGAATTTGGCCCAGATCGGTTCAGATTTGGATATAGCTCCCATATATACTCATCTCTCGATTTAAGGTTTTGGGCCCATAAAAGGCGCATTTATTGTCCGATGTGGCCAAAATTTGGGACAGTGAGTTGTGTTAGGCCCTTCGCCGTCCTTCTTCAATTTGGCCCAGATCGGTCCGGATTTGCATTTAGCTGCCATATGGACCGATCTCTCGATTTAAGGTTTTGGGCCCATAAAAGGCGCATATATTTTCCGATTTTGCTGAAATTTGGGACAGTGAGTTGTGTTAGGCCCTTCGACATCTTTCTTCAATTTGGCCCAGATCGTTTCAGATTTGGATATAGCTGCCATGTAGACCGATCTCACGATTTAAGGTTTTGGGCTCTTAAAAGGCGCATTTCTTGTCCGATGTGGCCGAAATTCTGGACAGTGAGTTGTGTTAGACCCCTCGACATACTTCTGCAATATGGCACAGATCGGTTTAGATTTGGATATAACTGTCATATAGACCGATCTCTTGATCTAAGGTATTGCGCCCATAATTTGTCCGAATTTGTCAAAATTTGGGACGGTGAGTTGAGATAGTCTCTTCAACATCATTCTTCAATTTGGCCCAGATCGGTCCAGATTTGGATATAGCTGCCATATATACCGATCTCTCGATTTAAGGTTTTGGGCCCTTAAAAGGCGAATTTATTGTCCAATGTCTCCGAAATTTGGGACAGTGAATTGTGTTAGGCCCTTCGACATCTTTCTTTAATTTGGCCCAGATCGTTTCAGATTTGGATATAGCTGCCATATAAACCGATATCTCGATGTAAGGTTTTGGGGCCATAAAAGGCGCATTTATAATCCGAATTCAATGAAATTTGACACAGTGACTTATGTGAGCATTTTGACATCCGTGTGTATTGACGAAAGGTGGTTTACATATATACCCGAGGTGGTGGGTATCCAAAGTTCGGCCCGGCCGAACTTAATGCCTTTTTACTTGTTTAACTTTTCCCTTTCCAAAATGACTTATTAAGAAATTTAGGTATGATTTATTGGTAACACAAATGCATCCTATAATTACATATGTTAGCCATAATTTTCCTTAATTGTGTTTCCATATGCTGAAAATAAAAGTTGTAGCATGATTTAATTAGACCTCCTACATACTAATGAAGCTATGAGCCTACATAATTTCACTCTCAAAATAATATCAAATTCTTCAAATTAATCCCGCTCCACCAAAATAGGAATTCATGCAGCTTTATGCGGAATAATATGTTTTTTGTTGCGTAAGACAAGATTACCCAAAAGAAAAAAATGCCTTAACATTCTTATATATATATAAAATTAACGACGCAAATTTCGCTTTCATATAAAATACTAAAGGCAGGATTGTCTGCATGTCTATACCAGCTGAAGCATGTAAATAAATAAATATGTGGAAATAATAACGGCTATAAAACAATAATGATTATAATGAATTTCAGCCACAGTCCTTGGGCCTGTCATATTACAATATTTATACATTCATTTTATTTCAAATTTTGCATGTAATGGATTCCACATACGGACATCTGTACACATACATGTGTGATAATCTTGGCAACAAATTTGGGACCTTCTAATGTTTGGTTGGAATTAGAGGATATAAAATGTGCTAAAAATGGAAATTCAATACATCCATGTGTGTATTTCCTTTATAAAATACATACATTTTACATTGCTTTATTTATGCAGGGGAAAGTATCTCATATTTAACCGGAGATTACTTCTTCACTCCCAAGAGATTGAAAACCTACAATACTTAAGTAGAGGTATTAGTGAATTCAAACGAGGGAATCTTTGGAATGTTGGACAAGTTAAACAACGTAGTTACAGGGATCAATCCTGTTTATTATTTGGGAAAATGCAATTCGGGAAAATCCAATTTGGGAAAATGCTAAATTAATCTTCTATTCTTTGAAGACTTGTATAAATTGAGGAAGTGAACATTGACAAGTTATTCTCTGAATGCGGAAGATTCTTATCTGATTCGATTGAAATTTTTAATTCTGGGGTTTTGTTTTGACATCCCACATCCATGTTCAGTATGCTCCATATCGACTAATAACCAAATACACCTACCATATAATTGCTCCCACAATTGTGTTCTAGAACTCAAACTCTAATACGAATAATGAAAAATTACAAATGATCTTCTTTCATAACCTCATATTGTGTTTTAGTTTTTACCAATAAAAAGGAATCGTTCAAAGAATTCAGCAATGTTCTCTATACCGGAAAGCATATAAAGTTCAGCCTGACCGCCCTAAACACATGTCTACTGGTTAAGTATTACAATTTCTCTGGGGGTGAACTAAAAAATTTCCATCTGTAAAGCCCTTAATGCACACATATGGGGAACAAAATTCTCTAAATCTAACATTAACATAGTAAAGTGTGTTAAAATAAACTCCACTCATTCCAAACGCTGTTCCAAACAGGGAGAGAGAATTTGCACCTTCCTAGTCCTTTCAATTTGTTTCTTCATAATTCATGGAAAACATTCGATTTGTTTACTCTGCCATGGCATGGTATGCAATTAAGAACTTCCATCAAGACAAATGTACCAAAGCGTAGACATAAACTTTTGCTACACGCATCCAAGGCAATCAATCAATCAATATTTATGTATCCAAAAACAAATTGATATCGTTAGCCAAGGGTCATTTGGTCTCCGCTCCAGCTCATGCTGCTGCCTTGCAACGGAGAAGAAAGCTTCTTATGGTTCAATGGCATTTTTCCAATGAATGTGGGAAAATTCCTAAAAATATCGACATTGAGAGGAAAAAAAAAACTGAAGAAAATATTGCAATTAGTAACATGAACATGGAATGAGATAAATAATGATTATATTTTATATATTCTAGGCAGAAATTAGCATGGGAAATTTGGTCAGCATTATTTAATGCTCATGACCAATTTGGGATTTTATATCATACAATATATAGGAATTTATTGTATTCATGAAAATGATGCATATGAACATGAAAGCTTGTCATATGATATATTGATTCATCTACAGAAAATATACATGGGCGTGCGTAGCATTGGAAAGGGGAGAGTGGGGGCAGCAGTATGGTCCTTGTTTGGGAAGATTTAGTCAAGTTGGCACTCAGAAGTCTCAAAGAATAATTCTTTTGGGAGCAGAGCTGCGTAGTCAACCGGACATAAGATTCAGAATCAAGAGTCGATGAACTTATGCAGAGACAAAGTTTTGATCGGATAACGCAGCCCTTCTGATAGGCGACAAAGTCGGATCGACTACGAAGAAGGCGCTTGCAACAAAGGATTTTTCTCTGCCACCTCCTTGAACCAAGGCAAGGTAACCAGAAAGCACAGCACATTTAAGCTGATGTAAGCAGTCATCGACACATATGGTGTTTCCGGGAAATCACCAATCAAAGGTAGAGGATCTGGTCAACAAGCAAATGTAACAGAAGCTAAATTTTTTTCTGATCATTAGCTGTAATTATGAAAGGGATATCCTGATGCTGAGATTTGCTTCAAAAGGAGCCTAAGGCTTATTTGAAACACCCACTTTTGGCCAAGACTATAGCTTAGATTTGCTTCAAAAGGAGCCCAAGACCAATTGGAAACACCCACTTTTGGCGAAGACTATAGGGATGGCATTCTCTGAGGAAACCGACACACTTGCCCCTCTGCGCTTTGAACAAATGGCTTCATAAACTCTTAGCGCCGAACGTATGTAAACCAGCAGAAAGCTGACTGGCCTGACTTCAACCTCCATACCGAACAACGTGTGCTAATGCACAGTGGGCCAAACGGTGAAAAAACTGGAAATAAGTGGTAAAAATGTTCCACCGTCATAATTGGTTGAAAAATTCATAATTTATCGCTATATCGAAATACGGTCCGATTTGGACCAAATTTGGCACGGACATTGGTACAAGTCATTGTTCAATTTTGTAGAACAAAATATTTGCCTTTTTGGTAGCTATATCCAAATATAGACCGTTCTGAAACATATACGACACGGATGTCGAAAAGACTAACACAACTCACTGTCTCAAATTTCGGCGACATCGGACAATAAATGGGCATTTTATGGGCCCAAAACCTTAAATCAAGAGATCGGTCTACACGGAAACTATATCCAAAACTGGACCGATTTGGGCCAATTTGAAGGAAAATGTCGAAGGGCCTAACACAACTCACTGTCCCAAATTTCGGCGACATCGGACAATAAATGCGCCCTTCATGGGCGCAAGACCTTAAATCAAGAGATCGGTGTACATGTAAACTATATTCAAAACTGGACAGATCTGGGCCAAATTGAAGGAATATCGAAGGGCCTAACACAACTCACTGTCATAAATTTTTAGCAAATTCGGACAGCAAAAGCGCCTTATATGGGCCCAAGACCTTAAATCGAGAGATCAGTCCATATTGCAGCCATACCAAAATCTGGACCGATCTGGGGCAATTTGAAGAAGGATATCGCAGTACCTTACATAATTAACTGTCCCAAATTTTGGCAAAATCGTACAATAAATGCGCCTTTTATGGGCTCAAGACCTTAATCGAGAGATCGGTCTATATGGCAGCTATATCCAAATCTGAACCGATTGGGGCCAAATTGTAGATGAATGTTGATTGGCCTAACACAACTCACTGTCCCAAATATCAGCAAAATCAGAAAATAAATGTGTCTTTTATGGGTCTGAGACCCTATGGTCTTTATGGGGACAATATCAAGATATAGTCTAATGTAGCTCATCTTCGAAGTTAACCTGCTTATGGACAAAAAAAGAATCTGTGCAAAGTTTCAGCTCAATATCTCTATTTTGAAAGATTGTAGCGTGATTTCAACAGACAGACGGAAAGTCGGACAGGAGTCGGAAATGGATATTTCGATGTGTTGCAAACGGAATGAATATACCCCTTTCCTTCGTTCGGACTCGGCTGTATAAAGGAGGCCCTTATCATTGACCCTAAAACTTGAATCAGACAGCACTCATTGATATGTGAGAAGTTTTCACCTGTTCCTTAATAGAATGCTAATGGGCAAATCTTCAGAAAAATTAGCAATTTTTGCCAAATAAATCGATCACGTATCTTGACTTCTTGCGCCTCTAGAGGACGCAATTGCTATCCCAGTTGGCGGAAATTTCGTATAACGTGCGTTAATCTTCTTTTTACAGTGCAAGACTGTTCGTGATCTTACCGTCCTAGTTGTTATTGCCTTTATGGCAATTTTACTGTCGGTAAAGATGTTCACACTCGACGCCCTCGCACCTCACCACTTCACGCAGTCCGTGATTGCGCGGATCTCCGCTGCAGGACCGTATCATAGCCAGTCAGCCTAAAACAAATCACAGTCCCTGAGTTCTCAATGTAGACCTCCAAGCCCACTTGGTCGTTTAGCTTTGATCCATCCGTGTAACATGACCTTCCAGAAGGCAATACTAGGGTTCCGTCAATCCAAGACTGTGCCGATGGCAGTAGTGCCTCGCACTCGACTTCAAGGTTCATCTCAGGTATCCGATCGGACCCTTCTTCCCTTCCCTCCAGGTTTCCTATCGTCGCCTCGATTATACCGCGATGGCATGAGCTGCTCCCATCCTCAATCCATTCTCCCATCGCCTTAAGTGGCTGCCTCACACTTAATCTGTTTGTCATTGGGTCGGATATCTAGAATATTCTCCAGTGCCCTAGTGGGCGTGGTCCTTATCGCTCCGCCTATGCCAAGACAACATGTTTTCTGAACCAGTTGTATGGTCCTTATGTTGCACTTTTCTCCATAGCAGTCCAGCAAACTACAGAGGCGTAAATAAGTATTGGGCTAATCACGCTCCTGCCAGGGGACTATTCTCGGATTCAGGCCCCATTTCGAGCCTATGGCTCGTTTAAATAGCGCCCAACATCTGTGAGCCTTTTCAGTACGCTCCTGAATGTGAGACTTCCAATTAAGTATCCTATCCAAGATCACTCCTAAGTATTTGAATTTTTTCAGATATCGGAATCGTTATATTGAGGAAACGTGGTGCGTAAAACTGGCCCACCTTCGTCTTCCTCACGAACAGGCAAATTTCAGTCTTCTCTAGGTTAACATAGAGACCTTTGGGTCTAGCCCAGTCAAATGCCATGTGCAAGTCCCTTTGGGTCCTTCTGCATAGATGGTTCGGGTCCTTACCCATAGGTAAGTATTATAACATCAAATCCCTCTTCAGCCAGCATCCGTAATAGGTTATTCGTGGTGGTCACCCAAAGGAGTCATCCAAAGGAGTGAGGAGTTAAAACGGCCCCCTGTGGCGTGACGTGTGCCACTTTCTCCCTTATATTTATGCCCTGCGACCCGCAATTTATCCACCTGATCCTTAGCATATGATTTATCCAGTCTCTAAGGACCGGGTCCATCCGGTACTGGTCTAGGGATTGGATCAATATTTCGGTCCACACATTATTAAACGCCCCCTCGATGTCAATGCAGATCGCCAATGTGTACATCTTGGCATCGAAGGATTCTTCTATTGGGTTGCCCAAAAAGTAACTGCGGATTTTTTAAAAGGAAGTAAATGCATTTTTAATAAAACTTAAAATGAACTTTAATCAAATATACTTTTTTTAAACGTTTTTTCTAAAGCAAGCTAAAAGTAACAGCTGATAACTGACAGAAGAAAGAATGCAATTACAGAGTCACAAGCTGTGAAAATATGAAAAATCCGCAATTACTTTTTGGGCAACCCAATATTTTATGCACAACCACGTGCAGGGCAGTCTCCACCCATCTTCCCTTGACATAGGCATGCTGTTCGTATTTGAGAAGTTCGCTGGGTGTCTTACTCTTTGTCATGGTATCTACAATGCGTTCCATGGATTTGAGTAGAAAGGACGTAATGCTTAAAGGCCTGTAGGCCTTTGGCGTCGCATAACTTGCCTTTCCGGGCTTGGGTATAAATACCAACCTTGTCTCCTGCCAGGCTTTTGGAGTATATGAAAGTCCTAGGCACGCTGTAAAAAATAGTGGCCAGATGAGGCGCCAGATAGTCGGCCTCTTTTTGTAGAAACTCTGGAAATATTCCATCAGGTCCGGGTGGCTTAAATGGTTTGAAGCTCTTCAATGCTTCCTTGACCATAAATTCCTTTATTATAAACCATCGATCAACCTCATTATTCCAAGATAGCGATGTCTCCGAGAGTCCCGTCTTTTCAACCTAACATAACCTATTAATGTCTATCTTTTATTGCAAATACCCTGTACCACAGTAGGGGTGTAGGGTGTTAAAACTAGATACAGCATAAATCAGGCTTGTAGAAACAACAATGCTTCTTTCAGTTTATATTCCTTCTATTATAAACTTATTATTCAATTCCAACATTTAGAAAATACTCTCGATTTTAATATAAATATTATTAATAATAAAATTTTTCCATAAACATCCATACATTCATTCTTCCACTCGTGGTGCATGGAAAATGAGGATGTGTTAATAAAGCCATATTATTAATAAAACCTATTCTTAAGCATCAATTTAACGCAGCCCTCCTCCACTCATCATTTATACTGTATGAAATTTAATATCATAAACTCATGCTCACGTATGCATGGCTGGATTCATGTGCACAACAAGGACTTCTATGGAAATAATCGCATATAAATTCAAGTCTTAATACTCATGCGCCTTCACATATAGATATACAGCGGTCAAAAAAAGTATTCATCATTAGCAAAATTGATAATAAATTCACTTATTTTGGGTAATTGAAGAAAATTTAAAGTAAACAAATAATGCAGTTTTATGCAATAGTTTATTTTTCGTAATATGTTTTAAAATAAATTCAAAAAATAAATTTAATTAGCGCAAAAAAGGCAATTTTATATAATAACACCAAAAACAGAACAAAAAAAGTATTCATCATTGATGTGCTATCATCAAAGTCAAATTCAAATATTATTTGGGAATCCCCCTTTTCTGTTTTATTTAGTAAAGGAGGCTTTGCCCTTGACAGCAAATATTTAATTTCATTGAAAATATAGTTTTTGTCAAAATGGGTCGTAAGCAAAACGAGGTTTCTGATGAGGTAAAAGTTTTGATAATAAAACACCACAGGAATGGTTTAACTCAAAAAACTATCAGTGAAATATTAAATAGACCACGATCTACTATACAATCCATCATCAGAAAGTGGACAGAAACGAAAACTGTTGACAATAAACCAAGATCTGGTCGACCAAAAGCACTTTCAGTTGGAGATGTGCGTTGGCTAGTGCGGCAAGTTCAGAAAACTCCGGAGACAAATGCGACCATTCTTCGTAAAAACACTATGGAATATTTAGGGAAGGAAGTTACTACACAAACAATTCGAAATACACTCAAAAGGCATAGTTACAGAGGAAGAACTGCACGTAAGAAGCCCTTTATAAATAAAATAAACCGAGTGAAAAGGCTAAACTTCGCAATAATGTATGTAAAACAGCCCGAATCATTTTGGAAAACAGTCATTTTTGCAGACGAGAGCAAGTTTAATCTTTTTGGGTGCGATGGAAAGGTCATAGTGTACAGAAAACCAAATACAGAGCTTGAAGAACGAAACACAGTTGCTACTGTAAAACACGGTGGAGGTGGTTTAATGGTTTGGGGGTGTATGGCGGCTTCAGGAGCGGGAAATCTTGTAATTATTAATGGAGTAATGGATCATAAGTATTACATTGACATTTTAAAGAGGAATTTAAAAGATAGTGCTGTAAAACTTGGGCTTGGTAATAACTTTCAATATTATCAAGATAATGACCCCAAACATTCTGCTTTAAATACCAAGATGTGGATGCTGTATAACTGCCCCAAAGTCATTAAAACTCCTCCTCAAAGTCCCGACTTGAACCCAATTGAACATCTTTGGGAACATCTCGAACGCAAATTGAGAACGCGCAATTTTTCGAGCAAGAGTCAAATGCAACAGGTGATAATGGAGGAATGGACTAATATAGACCAAAATATAACCGCTAATTTAGTCCAATCGATGTCAAACCGTTTAAAAGAAGTTATAAGACGCGGTGGTCGAATAACAAAGTATTAATTTTTTTAAATTATGTTATTTATTTTTTTGTTTTTTTGCAATGATGAATACTTTTTTTGTTTAATTTTTTGTGTTCAGCTGTAAAATGGCCCTTTTTGTTCCAATAAATACTATTTTTTTCTTTAAAAACAATGAAATTGTGTACATATATATCACACAAGCACTACTGCATCATTAGTTTAATATGTTTTTATTCCAATTGTCTTTTGTAGACTTATTAAAAAAAAAACATTGAATGATGAATACTTTTTTTGACCGCTGTATGTATTAAATTTATAAAACCCGAATAAGCGAAATCGGAAACGACTAAAATACTTTCTTCTCTTCATGTTGTCATTTTTTGGTACCCCTAGGAAGAGAACGAAAAGAAAAGCTGAATCGATTTAATCAACATATGGTGGCAATATTGTATATCAACTGAACATACGGTAAGAAATGCTTTACACACACACACTAGAATGGGTCAGTGAAAAGGAAGTCTAACCTTTTTATGTTCAGTACAAGTGACTTGGGTAAGAGTTAGAGTTGTTAATATTAACTTGATTTAAATCAAGCACAAGTACAATTTAGTATCAAGTTATTGGAATACTTTTGAAAAAAAAAAAAAAAAAAAAAAAACATGGAAGAGCGTGCTAAGTTCGGCCGGGCCGAATCTTATATATCCTCCACCATGGATAGCATTTGTCGAGTTATTTGCGCGGTATCTCTTTTGAGGCAAACAAAGAATAATGAATAAGAACTGTTCTGCTATTGTAGCCATATTAAGTTGTAGTCCGCTTCGGACCATAAATTAATGCTGAACATTGTAGAAGTCATTGTGCAATATTTCAGTCCATTCGGAGAAAATTTGAACCAGGTAGGGGCTCAAGAAGCAAACTCTGATGATCGGTTTATATGGGAGCTGAATCAAGCTATAGATCGATTCAGACTATATCTCACATGTATGTTGAAGGTCATGGGAGAAGCCGTTGTTCACAATTTCAGCGAAATTGGATAATAACTGCGCCCTCTAGAGGCTCAGAGAAGTCAAGATCGGTTTATTTGGCAGCTACATCAGGTTATGCAACGATTTGCGCCATACTAAGCACAGTTGTTGGAAGTCATAACAAAACACCTCTTGCAAAATTTCAGACAAATCGTATGAGAATTGCGCCATCTAGCGGCTCAAGAAGTCAAGATCCAAGATCGGTTCAAATGGCAGCTATACCAGTTTATTAACCAATTTAAACCGTACTCTGCCCTGTGGTTGGTAGTGACACCAAAACACCACGTGTAAAATTTTAGACAAATCATATGAGAATTGCGCCCTCTAGCGGCTCAAGAAATCAAGACCCAAGATCGGTTTTTATGGCTGCTATATCAGGTTATGAACCGATTTATTCCATACTTAGAACAGTTGTTGGAAGTCATAATAAAATACCTTATGCAATTTCAGACAAATCGGACGAGAAATGCGCCCTCTAGAGGCTCAAGAAGTCAAGACCCAAGATCTGTTTATATGGCAGCTTTATCAGGTTATGTAACGATTTGCGCCATACTTAGCACAGTTGTTGCAAGTCATAACAAAACACCTCATGCAAAATTTCAGACAAATCGGATAGAAATTGCGCCCTCTATAGGCTCAAGAATCAAGACTCAATTCATGTTTATAAAGGGTGATTTTTTTGAGGTTAGGATTTTCATGCATTAGTATTTGACAGATCACGTGGGATTTCAGACATGGTGTCAAAGAGAAAGATGCTCAGTATGCTTTGACATTTCATCATGAATAGACTTACTAACGAGCAACGCTTGCAAATCATTTTCAGTGAATCATTTTCAGTGAAATCATTTTCAGTGAATCGACAAATTTTGTTCAGCGATGAGGCTCATTTCTGGTTGAATGGCTACGTAAATAAGCAAAATTGCCGCATTTGGAGTGAAGAGCAACCAGAAGCCGTTCAAGAACTGCCCATGCATCCCGAAAAATGCACTGTTTGGTGTGGTTTGTACGCTGGTGGAATCATTGGACCGTATTTTTTCAAAGATGCTGTTGGACGCAACGTTACGGTGAATGAACACATTTCGAACCGAACACTGATTTTGGTAATAAAATTCAATGATTTGCAAGCGTTGCTCGTTAGTAAGTCTATTCATGATGAAATGTCAAAGCATACTGAGCATCTTTCTCTTTGACACCATGTCTGAAATCCCACGTGATCTGTCAAATACTAATGCATGAAAATCCTTACCTCAAAAAAATCACCCTTTATGATAGCTGTATCAAAACATGGGCCGATTCAGCCCATTTACAATCCCAACCGACCTACACTAATAAAAAGTATTTGTCCAAAATCTCAAGCGCTTAGCTTTACTCCTTCGAAAGTTAGCGTGCTTTCGACAGACAGACAGACGGACGGACGGACAGACGGATTAACGAACAGACGGACGGACAGCCGGACGGACAGACAGACAGACGGACGGACAGACAGACGGACAGACAGACGGACAGACAGACGGACAGACAGACGGACAGACAGACGGACTGACAGACGGACTGACAGTCGGACGGACATTGTTAGATCGACTTGAAATGCCACGACCATCAAGAATATATATACCGTATGGGGTCTTAGACGCATATTTCGAGATGTTACAAACAGAATGACGAAATTAGTATACCCCCATCCTATGGTGGAGGGTGTAAAAAGAAATTACTTTTCCTTTTATCACACATTGAAAAGAATAACTTCGAGGAAAAATCATCATTACATTTTTAAATCAAACAGTTAACGTTCAATGATCTTTTCAAGTATGTGTGAAGTGATTTAATCAAGAAAGTATTGGAAATTATATTGAACTCCAAACAAATTTTTTTGTTGAGTTAATGGTTGTCATACCCATACATATGTATACACATGTATACAGCATATGGCACATCTGAATGCACCAGTAGGTAAAGAAGCCTCAGAAGCCTCTCTCCTTTCGGCCATCGTAGCGCAGAGGTTAGCATGTCCGCCTATGACGCTGAACGCCTGGGTTCGAATCCTGGCGAGACCATCAGAAAAAAATTTTCAATGGTGGTTCTCCACTCCTAATGCTGGCAACATTTGTCAGGTACTATGCCATGTAAAACTTCTCTCCAAAGAGGTGTCGCTCTGCGGCTCGCCGTTCGGACTCGGCTATAAAAAGGAGGCCCCTTATCATTGAGCTTAAAACTTCAATCGGACTGCACTCATTGATATGTGAGAAGTTTGTCCCTGTTCCTTAGTGGAATGTTCATGGGCAAAATTTGCATTTGGATGCTTCTGTTCCTTAATGGAATGTTCATGGGCAAATTTGCAATCATCGCAATCTATGTACATCGACAGTTCTGTCGTGGTTATATTATGCTCGAGAAATAAATCGGTTTCTCAAGGACATTCCTCCAATGAACCTCCAAGTTCAACAAAGAAGAAGAATAACCCAAGCTTCAACGGAAAAGAACAAGTAAAAAAGGGTTAAGTTCGGCCAGGCCGAACTTTGGATACCCACCACCTCGGGTATATATGTAAGCCACCTTTCGTCAAAATCCGTTGAAAAATGCATACCTTATATCGAAATTTGTTCCGATTTGGACCAAATAATATTAAGTACAAGTCATTGTTCAATTGTGTATAACAAAATATTGATCTTTTTTGTAGCTATATCTAAAAACTAACTGATCTCAACCATACACGACACGGATGTTGAGAAGCCTAACATAAGTCACCCTGTCAAATTTTATGGGGCCAAGACCTTAAAACGAAATATCGATCTATATGGCAGCTATATTCAAATCTGGACCGATCTGAGCCAAATTGAAGAGGGATGTCGAAGGGCCTAACACAATTCACTGTCCCAAATTTCGGCGACATTGGACAATAAATGCGCCTTTTATGGCTCCAAAACTTAGCTCAATGTCCCAAATTTCGGCGACATCGGACAATAAATGCGTCTTTTATGGGGCCAAGACCTTAAAACGAAATATCGGTCTATATGGCAGCTATATTCAAATCTGGACCAATCTGAGCCAAATTGAAGAAAGATGTCGCGGGCCTAACACAACTCACTGTTCCAAACACATCGGACAATAAATGCGCATTTTATGGGCCCAAAACCTTAAATCGAGAGATCGCTCTATATGGCAGCTATATCCAAATCTGAACCGATCTGTTCCATATTGCAAAAGGATGTCGAGGGGCTCAACTTAGCTCACTGTCCCAAATTTCGGTGACATCAGACAATAAATGCGTCTTTTATGGGACCAAGACCTTAAAACGAAATATCGGTCTATATGGCAGCTATATCCAAATCTGGACCGATCTGGGTCAAATTGACGAAGGGTCGAACACAACCCACTGTCCCAAATTTCAGTGGGCCTAAGACCCTATATATGGGGGCTATATCAAGATATAGTCCGATATAGCCCATCTTCGGACTTAACCTGCTTATGGACAAAAAAAAGAGAATCTGTGCAAAATTTCAGTTCAATATCTCCAACTTTAAAGACAGCCGGACGGACATGGCTAGATCGTCTTAGATTTCTACGCTGATCAAGAATATATATACTTTACTAGCCGAACCGGGTCCGCTCCGCTGCGCCTTCTTTTACTCTCTAACATCTTTTTAGGTTGGGCACACTTCGCCCTGACTGTGGATATCGAATTACTGCCATTGTAGCCAATGACGCTGTACGCGTTCGAATCCCGGTGAGAACATCGGACAAAGCGGTGTTTATCCCCCTCTTAATGTAGCCGACATTTGCAAGGTAAAATGCCATGCATGGTCATTTAAAAATTTTTTCTCCCAAGAGGTGTCGCCGTTCGACCTCGGCTTTAAAAAAGGTCCCTTATCATTAAATTTAAACTTGAATCGGAAAGCACCCATTGATGAGTGAGAATTTGCCCCTTCTCGGTTCTGGGTGGTAATGTTCTTCTTTAGGGTAATGTTCTTATTAGGGGAGGGATGGCACCTCAGACATTTCGTCTCAAATATGGATATCAATTTCGTTCTTTATTCCCAACGGACATGAAGTTCAGTTTAGGGGGTGCTTTAGGGCGTACCCCAAAACACTTGGCTCCAAGATTGGATATCAAATTAGTTTTCTACGCTCAAATACCTTTCATTTGAGTCCCATATTGTCATAATGGGTCAAATAACCAATTTGCCGTATCTTGGGAGGAAAAGCGCCACCTAGACTTGAACGCAAATTTTCATGTCATATTCGTAATCTACTCCTCAATACCTTTCATTAGAATCCCATATAGCCATGGTCGGCTAATATGCCCAAATGGCGGGTATTTGGGGGTGGGTGACCTCCCATTACTTGGACTTTTATGGTTTATGCCATATTTGTAATCTACTGCCTAATACCTTTCATTTGATACTCCTATTGTGCCCATCGGACCACTTTCGGAAATGGGTGGCGTTTTTGGGTAAGGGGGAGGGTCCGTTACCACCCGATATGTAAAAATGATATAGCCTTTGTTTCCTTCCAGATAAACGTACACAATCTATGAAAATTTTAAGAAAATCGGTTCAGCCAAGTATCATATAGATATAATGGGTCTAATGGTGTTTTTGGGGATTGCCGTAACTTTTTTTTTGATTTTGAGTTGCGTTTTTGGCATAAGGGGGAGGGTCCGTCCCCGGTCCGATATCGAAAAATTATATAGCCTATGTTTCCTTCCAGACCAATCTACACAATATGCGAATATTTCGAGAAAATCGGTTACTCAGTCACGGAACAAACAAACCGAGTCCCATATATCCATGATTGGCTAATGTGCCCGTTTTGGGCGTTTTTGTGGGGGTGGGGTGACCCCCTATACTTCGACACGAATTTGTATGCCAGATTCGTTACCTACTCCATTCATTTGATACCCTTATTGACCTTATCGGTCCACTTTAGATTTTTGGGTTGTGTTTTTGGCATAAGGAGAGAGTCGGTCCCCCGTCCGATATCGAATAATTATATAGAAGGGATGGCACCTCAGACATTACGACTCAATTTTAATACCATATTCGTATTATACTCTCCAATACCTTTCATTTGATACCTATATTGTCCCGATCGGTACACTTTTGATTTTGGGTTGCGTTTTTGGCATAAGGGGGAGGGTCCTTCCGATACCGAAAAACTATATAAAGCCTATACTTCCTTCCAGACCAACCTACACAATATGCGAATATTTCGAGAAAATCGGTTTCTCAGTCACGGAACAAACAAACCGAGTCCAATATATCCATGATTGGCTAATGTGCCCGTTTTGGGCGTTTTTGTGGGGGTGGGGTGACCCCCTATACTTCGACACGAATTTGTATGTCAGATTCGTTATCTACTCCCGCATATTTTTCATTTGGTACCCATATTTTGCTTATCGGACCACTTTTGATTTTTGGTGGTATTTTTGGGGTAACGGTGAAGGGTGCGTCCCCTTCCGTTATCAATAAATTATAAAGTATATTCCTAATTCCTGACCATATTCGTAATCTATGCCCGAATAACTTTCAATTGAGTCCCATATTGTCATGATCGTCAAATAAACCTGTTTTATGTGGTTTTGGGGCTGGGGCGGCCCCCCAGGTACTTGGACTTAACTTTTATTATGGAATTCGTACTCTACTCTTGAATACCTTTCATAAGAATCCCATATTGTCCCGATCGGTACACTTTTATTTTTGGGTAGTCCTTTTGAGGTAAGGGGAGGGTCCGCCCCCCTCCCGATATCAAAAAATTATGTAGCCTATGTTTTCTTCCAGACACAATCTGTGGAAAGTTCAAGGTTTTTGAGTCTATACGGAACAAACAAACAAACAAACAAACACAAATTGAATTTTATATACAAGATAGGGTCTGAAATGTATATTTCGTTGTGTTGCAAACGTAATGACAAAATGAATATACCTCCATCCTTCGGTGGTGGATATAAAAAAGTCGATGGGTTGAAAGTGTTGAATATACTGGAAATTTATTCTGAGTAGCCTAAACCTATTTCAATAAAACTAATACAGAATATTTCCTTCCACTCAATACCTATATCCCAATGCTTATTGAAAGCTTAAGGATTATGTTACTTTAACTCTTATCTGGGATAGTAACCACTCATGACCCTAATTCCAATGTCTTGTTAATACATGTGTGTCATTATTCCATCCTGTTCTCCATTAGAAGAGTAATGTAATTATTTGCCATGACTTGTAAAACATTTTTCATATATATTCCCATTGTTCGTACGTCTACTTCAGCACATTCTGTCATAAAAACTGATATGAAAGGGAAGTGAATGAAGAAAACTAAGTCGCAACTGCTGCCATATGTGAATATAATACCACACGTTTCAAGAAAAACATGTCCCTAAACAGTAACAAAATTAAAAATCAGTGCATTTTTTGTTGGACATAATAAAAAGGAAGAGTGATGCAATTCAGTTTAAGTTGGTCGTAAAATCTGTTATAAGCAGAATTTTCCATGGACTCATAGAGCATGAAGTAAAAGGGTATGCAATAAAAGAGATATTATGTACTCAAGTTATGTGGCTGTTAATAAAACAAAAAAAAAGTTTAACCGAAGCCTCTCTTGTAACTCTGCGCAAAGCAATAACAAAATTTATTTAGACCGTTTTCAATTCTGGGCGAGATAATAATTTAGTCTCCTTTACCGAATATTTAGCCAGAAACCCTACAGTAAAGAGTCTAAAACATTTCAATGAGAGCAAGCAATATCATCGTAACATCAGGTATGTTTCAATGGAAGCCTTTTTTTACAACTGTGTGTGGAGCAATAACAAAATTTATTTATACTTTTTTCAATTTAGGACGAGATAATAATCTGGTCTCCTTTGCAGAATATTTAACCAGAAACCCTGCAGTAAAAAGTCTAATACATCGTAACATTATATTGGGTTGCCCAAAAAGTAATTGCTGATTTTTCATATAGTCGGCGTTGACATATTTTTTTCACAGCTTGTGACTCTGTAATTGCATTCTTTCTTCTGTCAGTTATCAGCTGTTATTTTTAGCTTGCTTTAGAAAAAAAGTGTAAAAAAAAGTATTTGATTAAAGTTCATTCTAAGTTGTATTAAAAATGCATTTACTTTCTTTTAAAAAATCCGCAATTACTTTTTGGGCAACCCAATATATGCTTGAATAGGTAAAAGGCATAACAAGTAAAAGTGACCTAAGTTCGGCCGGACCGAAAATTGAAAATCATCCACCATGGATTCAGCAAAAGTATCCAAATTTCTACTAAATCAGGCAAAATTTTAATGATACAATTTTAATACTAGCCACGATTGTTGGACGCCGCAACGAAACACTACAAACAAAATTTCAGCCCAATCGAGCAACAAGTGCGGCTTCTATGGGATTAACATGTCAAGTCAGTAGATCGGTTAATATGGGAGCTATTGTATATTAGGTTATAGAACCATACGACTCATACTTGACACGAATGTTGGAAGTCGTAACACAACACTACGTTCAAAATTTCAGCCCAATCGTAGAACAATTGCGGCTCATAGATTCTCTAGAAGTCAAATGGGGAGACACAGTTATATGGGAGACTAGCCGAACCGGGCCCGCTCCACTTCGCCTTCCTTAACTCTCCAATATCTTTTTAGGGTTGGGACACTTCGCCCTGAATATGTATATCGAATTCGTGTCACTGTAGCATATGTCCCCCTATAACGCTGAACGCCTGCGATCAAATCCTGGCGATAACATCGGACAAAATATAAAGCAGTGGTTATCCCCTCTTAATGCTGGCGGCATTTGCCATGCACCGGCTATAAAAAAGTCCCGTATCATTGAGTTTAAACTTAAATCGGAAAGCTTTCATTGATGTGTGAGAAGTGTGCCCCTTCTCGGTTCCTGGTAAATTTTTACTCCACTCCCAAATGCCTTTCTTTTGAGTTCTATTGGGTTGCCCAAAATGTAATTGTCGGTAATATAGTCGGCGTTGACAAAGTTTTTCAACGGCTTGTGACTCTGTATTTGCATTCTTCTTCTGTCAGTTATCAGCTGTTACTTTTAGCTTGCTTTAGAAAAAAAAGAACGCGAAATTTTGTTTACATTTGTTTGTTTGGCGTCAATTTTAATATGGGTACCACATATATTGAAAGAAGAAACATTTAACAAACCGAATCAACGCTTGTGATATGCACCTTAAACGCAATGAATTCGATCCGTTTTTAAAATGAAATATAACTGGAGATGAAAAATGGATTGTTTACAACAACGTTAGTCGAAAACGATCATGGTCCAAGCATGTTGAACCAGCTCAAACCACTTCAAAGGCTGATATCCACCAAAAGAAGGTTATGCTGTCTGTTTGGTGGGATTGGAAGGGTTTGGTACATTTTGAGCTGCTTCCAAGGAACCAAACGATTAATTCGGATGTTTACTGTCAACAATTGGACAAATTGAATGCAGCCATCAAGGAGAAGCGACCAGAATTGGTCAATCGTAAAGGTGTCATATTCCACCAGGACAACGCTAGACCGCACACATCTTTGGTCACTCGCCAAAAACTGAGTGAGCTTGGCTGGGAACTTTTGATGCATCCACCATATAGCCCAGACCTTGCACCATCAGACTACCATTTATTTCGATCTTTGCAGAACTCCTTAAATGGTAAAACTTTCGGCAATGATGAGGCTATAAAATCGCACTTGGTTCAGTTTTTTGCAGATAAAGGCCAGAAGTTCTATGAGCATGGAATACTAAATTTGCCAGGTAGATGGCAAAAGTTTATCGAACAAAATGGCAATTATATATTTGATTAAAGTTCATTCTAAGTTTTATTAAAAATGCATTTACTTTCTTTTAAAAAATCCGCAATTACTTTTTAGGCAACCCATATATTATCGTATTGGTAAATATTTCCGGTTTAGAGACACACTTGGCCCTTAATGTAAATATACGGTTCGTGTTCTACTTTCAAATACATTTTATATAAGCCCCATAAGGCCATGATCTGTAAATAAATTCTGTTTGAGTGTGGGGTGGCCTCCAGGGTCCTATCTACTCCCATATAGACATGGTCGGCTAATATGTCCATTTGGGGTACCTGGGGGTGGGGCGACCTCCCATTACTTGGACCTAATTTTTTATACCATATTTGTAATCTATTGTCGAATACTTTTCATTTCAGGCCCATATTGACATGAACGTCGAATACATCTGTTTAGAGGAGTTTTTAGGTTGGAGAGACCCGCTGGGTACTTGAACCCACATTTTAGTACAATATTCGTTTTCTAGTCTTCAATACCTTTCATTTGATACCCATATTTTGCCCATCGGTTCACTTTTGATTTTGGATTGCATTGTTGGGGTAAGGGTGAGGGACCGCCCCCATCCTATATATAAAAATTATATAGCCTATGTTTCTTTCGAGACAAACTTATACAATCTGTGACAATTTGAAGAAAATAGGTTTAGCCGTTTTTGATTCTACTGAACAAACAAAAAAAACCGATTCCCATATAGTCATGGTGGGTCATAGGCCCATTTAAGGCGGTTTTGGGGGCAGGATGACCCCTTATACTCCGATCTGATTTTGTATGGCAGATTCGTGATCTACTTCTGAATGCCTTTCATGTATGTTTGGGGGAAATTTGGGGTTGGGGCGGCCCGATGGGTACTTAGATCCAAATTTTAATACCATATTCGTATTCTATTTTCCAATACCTTTCATTTAATACCCATATTGTTCCGAACGGTCCACTTTTGATTTTGGGTAACAGGGGAGGGTCCGCCCCTTCCGAAATTGACAAAGCCTATTTCTCCTTCCTGGCCATATTCGCAATCTACTACCGAATACTTTTCATTTGAGTGCCATATTGTCATGATAGTCCACAAAACCTATTTTGGGGTTGGGGCGGCCCCACAGTTACTTGGAACCTCCTTTTTAATATGAAATTCGTCCTCTACTCCTCAATATCTTTCATTTGAGTCCCATATTGTCCCGATCGGTCTACTTTTATTTTTGGGTAGTACTTTTGGGGTTAGGGGGAAGGTCCGCCCCCTTCCTATATAAAAATATTATATAGCCTAAGTTTCCTTTCAGACCAACCAACACAATCTGTGAAAACTTCAACACAAATTCAATGAAATCTTTATTTAAACAGAAGAAAGGTCCGTGTCATTTAATATTTGAAGTCTATTCAATGCAAGTGTTGACCGTGACGGCGCCTCAAATGGAATATCCGCTTAGTCCAATTTTGGCAAACTTTTTCCAACATTTTGGCCGGTATCTAACGAATAAATGCTTCAATGATGTCTTCTAATGCTTCAATTGAAGCGGGCTTCTCTGTATAGACATGAGCTTTAACATAGCCCCACAAAAAATAGTCTAAAGGCGTTAAATTGCACGATCTAGACGGCCAATTGACCGGTCCCGAATGTGAAATACGCGTGCATGTGGCATAGTCTTGTTGAAATCACAAGTCAAGCTCTTGAATTTTGGGCAAGAAATGTTGGATATCATCTCACGATAGCGCTCACATTCACAGGTACGTTACGATTCGCATCATCTTTGAAGAAGTACGGTCCAATGATGCCTCCAGCCCATAAACGGCACGAAACTGATTTTTTCTTTTTCTGACTAAAAAAATATCAGAATTTCTGAGGAGTGAAATCTGCCTGATCACGAGGAAGATGAAGGGGGGCCAATATGATGCACCACGTTTCCTCAATAGAATGATTTCGATATCTGACAAGGTCAAATACTTAGGTGAGATCTTGGACAGGAAACTGAATTGGAAGTGTCACATTCACGAGCTCACCAAGATGGCTACAGATGTTGTGCACTATTTAAACGGGCTGTAGGCTCAAAATGGGGCCAGAATCCGAGGATAGTCCACTGGCTCTACAGGGGCTTGATAAGACTTACTTGCGCCTCAGTTGTTTGGTGGACTGCGATGGAGAAAAAGTGCAACATAAGGACCATACAACAGGTTCAGAGAACATGTTGTCTTGGCATAGTCGGAACGATGAGAACCACGCCCCTAGATCACTGCAGTCTATTCCATATATCCGATCCATAGACATAGAGATTAGCCGCAGGCACTGCGGCTATGAGATTTAAGGCAATAGGAGAATGGATAGAGGTTAGGGACAGGTCATACCAATGCGGTACAATCGAGACGACCATAGGAAATCTAGAAGGATTTGATGAAGCTTTCGGATCGGATACCTGAGATGACTCTAGACGTTGGCAGGACTCTGGATGTAACATTGACATGATCATGCTACGCAGATGGATCAAATCAAGAGGACAGAGTGGGCCTAGGGTTCTACATTCAGAACTCAGGGACTGAGGGACAGGGACATCCGAGCGATCTCGGAATCCGTGAAGTGGTGTGGTGCTAACGCGAGGACGTCGAGTGTGACCATCTTTACCGACAGTAAAATTGCCATAAGGGCAAAAACAACCAGGCCGGTAAGATCACGAACACTCTTGCAGAAGAAGGAGATTAACGCCTTCTCTGAAGATGACAAAATACGCGTCGCCTCTCTACGGCCCGGCTACACAGTGCCCAACATCTGTGAGTCTTCTCAGTGCGCTCCTGAATGTGACACTTCCAATTCAGTTTCACGTTCAAGATCACACCTAAGTATTTGACCTTGTCAGTTATCGAAATCGTCTTATTGAGGAAACGTGGTGAGTAGGCCTTTGGTGTCGCATAACTTGCCTTGCCGGGCTTGGGTATAAACATCACCCTTGTCTCCTGCCAGGCTTTCGGAGTATATGAAAGTCCAAGGCTTGCTGTGTAAATTTTGGCCAGACGAGGCGCCAGATGGTCGGCCTCTTTCTGTAGTAACGCCGGAAATATTCCATCAGGTCCGGGTGACTTAAATCGTTTGAAGCTCCTCAAGGATTCCCTCACCATAAATTCCGTTATTATAAACTTTCGATCAACGTCATTATTCCAAGATTTCATCAAAAGCCTCAACATGTCCTCCGTTGTCTCTGCTCTCACTCCCATGTCGTTTAGTAAAGTTTCAGTTAGGACATGGGTTTTTGAGAGAAACTTTTTTATCTTGGCGGCGTCATTAACGCTATCAACCTGTTCGCAGAAAAGCTTCCAGGAGGCACGTTATGCCGCTCTGGTAATCTTATTGTATTCCTTGAGCCGTGTGTAATACACATCCCAATAAACTTCCAAGTAAGAGCGTTCTAAGTTCGGCCGGGCCGAATCTTATATACCCTCCACCATGGATTGCATCTGTCGAGTTCTTTGCGCAGGATCTCTTTTTAGGCAAACAAAGAATAATGAATATGGACGGAGGACGAGGTGGAGCTATAACAAGTTATAGTCCGATTCGGGGCTCAAGAAGCAAAATCGGGAGATCGGTTTATATGGCAGCTGTGTCAAGCTATAGACAATATTGCATACGTATATTGAAGGCCATAGGAGAAGCCGTTGTACAAAATGTGTGCCAATTCGGATGAGAATCTCTAGAGGCTCAAGAACTCAAGATTCCAGATCGGTTTATATGGCAGCTATATCAGGGTATGGACCGATTTGGACCATACTTCGCATAAATGTTGGAAGTGATATCAAAACATTATGTGCAAAATTTCAGTGAAATTGGATGAGAATTGTGCCCTCTAGAGGCTCAAGAACTCAAGATCCCAGATCGATTTATATGGCAGCTATATCAGGGTATGGACCGATTTGGAACATACTTCGCATAAATGTTGGAAGTGATATCAGAACACTATGTGCAAAATTTCAGTCAAATTGGAAAAGAATTGCGCCATCTAGAGGCTCAAGAAGTCTTGAGTCTTGACTTCTTGAGCTCTCTAGAGGCTCAAGAACTCAAGATCCCCGATCGGTTTATATGACAGCTATATCAGGTTATGGTTATGGTTAAACCATACTTCGCGCAGAAGTCTTGAGTCTTGACTTCTTGAGCTCTCTAGAGGCTCAAGAACTCAAGATCCCCGATCGGTTTATATGACAGCTATATCAGGTTATGGTTATGGTTAAACCATACTTCGCGCAGTTGTTGAAAGTGATATCAAAACAGTCAAATTTCAGTCAAATCGGACGAGCATTTGGCCTCTAGAGTCTCAAGCAGTCAAGACCCAATATCGGTTTGTATGACAGCTATACCAGGTTATGGACCGATTTGAACCATACTTAGTACAGTTATTGGAAGTGATATCAAAACACTATGTGCAAAATTTCAGTCAAATCGGAGGAGAATTTCGCCCTGTAGAGTCTCAAGAAGTCAAGACCCAAGATCGGTTTGTATGGCAGCTATATCAAAACATGGACCGATTTGACCCATTTACAATCCCAACGGACCTATACTAACAAGAAGTATTTGTGCAAAATTTTAGGCGGCTAGCTCTACTCCTTCAAGAGTTAGCGTGCTTTCGACAGACAGATGGACGGACGAACGAACAGACGAACGGACAGACGGACGGACATGGCTAGTTTGTTTTACAATGTCACGACGATCAATAATATATATACTTTATGGGGTCTTAGACGCATATTTCGAGGTATTACAAACAGAATGACGAAATTAGTACACCCTCATCCTATGGTGGAGGGTATAGAAAGTTATGGAAAGATTACATTCAGTGGTGATTATAAACATCCACTGAGATGTTTATACAGCTGTCATTTGCAGCAAACAACAGACTTTTCAGCTGTAAGCCTGCTACTCTGTAATTGCAGTGGTACTGTTGCAATAGCAGAACTACTGCTACAATAGCAACAAAATGAACTGCTAATATTCAGCAGACAGTGTTTGCTATTTTCAGCAAACTTTTTTCTTGGAGTGTATCGCCAACCTAACATTTATTTAAGGGTAGACTCTCACAACTATTTATTATTTATACAAAAGGATTTCAGTTAGAAGAAAAATCAGTTTTTAACCACACGCGCAAGCACCCAAGGCCAAGCAAGGTTGGCCTACTTTTCCAGCTGTGCGAAAGAACATTCATCAATTACCATGGTGACACTTTGATGATTTCTAAGAAAAATTAAAAAAAAAAAAAATACAAAAAATGGCCCAAAACTTCTAAGGAAAAGCTTCTCTTTCATTCCATGTAGCCCATGTCGTTGAGTATCGTGCAGCGTATGCTTTGTTAAAATTCATGACAAGTTCATTGTAGCCGCTTTGCTTTGGGATCTTAAAATAACAAAATAATAAAAAAATGTCTCTTTTTTTATTCTTTAGCTATTTGATGAAATTTCCACACATTGACATTCGTATGTTTACCGCTGCATGAGTAGTGAGTGAGTGAGTCAGTGTATGTGTGTGGTAGATTCATGGGAACACCAAGATCAGAGGCTATACAAACGTCTACATACTTTGAAATAACAGCGGGGTAATAACATACGAACACTAAAACCCTGTTGGCGCCTTGCCTCTAGATAAATTTCATTTAGATTGTTTGCCTTTTGTCATGCTTCTTCCTGTGGTTCTTTTTTTTTTCGTTCTTCATTATTCTGCATATTCACAACATTGCGATTATATCAACCATACGTACTATTATTGCAGGTCCAATCTATTCAACTTGCTGACTGTATGAGACAATGTTAGGAGCATGAATGGAATTGACACAAAACCCCATTTCCAGGATACATTTAATCATTCATTCGCGCCCACACAGCAATATATGTGGCGGTTACTATTGTCATCATCATCATCTGTGGTAGAGTGATGCATATGGGAGAGCAAGAATGAATAGGAAAACTATGCAAATCAGCGCAGTTTCAATGAAACCATATGGGGTTGATGAAAAAATAACAAAAATAGTTGAATTTTGTAGGCAGTGAAGCGCAACAGATTTCATTTGGGCATATATATGCCCTTAACCAGCGAATTGAAAAAGCCCACGCAATGTCTTTCACTTATCAAAATTGGCCAACCTTAGAGCCGTTGCATCGATCTCAAGAGCTCTAATAATATCATGCCGCCAAGCCATGAGTATACGAGTACTCATAGTGAAAAGCTTTGAAGTTTTATATGACTCGCCAACTCACAAACTCGTCTCAGCCCGACTTCTCTGATGCTGAAAAGCATACAAGGTGACATATGAATTAAGCAGGAAACAGGCTTATGTAGTGGGTTGCCCAAAAAGTAATTGCGGATTTTTTAAAAGAAAGTAAATGCATTTTTAATAAAACTTCGAATGAACTTTAATCAAATATACTTTTTTTACACTTTTTTTCTAAAGCTGATACATGACAGAAGAAAGAATGCAATTATAGAGTCACAAGCTGTGAAAAGATTTGTCAACGCCGACTATATGAAAAATCCGCATTTACTTTTTGGGCAACCCAAGAGCATACTGAACGTACTTCTATTTCAACCGATACAAAGAAGCTGCCTTCTAAATTATCCTATGTAGTGAGTTCACAATTCCGTACCGTTTCAATTCTCCGTTCAAAACATCCTGCTAACACACACTCAAATACAGCGGAAGTACACTCAATAATATTTGGGTGGCATCCGTAGATAGAACAGTGTGAGTCGCAGTAATTTTGACAAAATCGCTACCCACAGAAATAGCATGAATAAGACATGCCGCACATACACATGCAACATACAGACCATCATACATGACAAAATCAAAATTTTATACTGCTCAGCCATCCGAAGAGCCTGTATGTTATACCACCCCAATCCAGAGACTGAGCTAAACGCGGGTTGATGTCTAGACTAAATGCTGACAATTACAGTGCGCCATCCTAGTTACTCGAATCCTTTTGAGATTCAGTACTGAGACGTTGGGTGAGGCACACAAGCTTTTTTATTACAAACTCGCTGAAACGGGCCCGGTCCGCTGCGCCTTCTTTTACTTCATATGGAAAAAAATTATCCTTTGAATATTTATTTTCGACAATTAAAGAGCTTTTAGCGAAATACCGTGCTAATTTGACTAACAGTTTAACAATATAAGTGCCTTTGTCTGAATCCCATATGATCTGTATTGGTCTACGAATTTAAGTTTGGATGTAAGGTGTACTCCATTCTTAAAATAAATATTGGGTTGCCCAAAAAGTAATTGCGGATTTTTTAAAAGAAAGTAAATGCATTTTTAATAAGACTTAGAATGAACTTTAATCAAATATACTTTTTTTACACTTTTTTTCTAAAGCAAGCTAAAAGTAACAGCCGATAACTGACAGAAGAAAGAATGCAATTACAGAGTCACAAGCTGTGGAAAATTTGTCAACGCTGACTATATGAAAAATCCGCAATTACTTTTTGGGCAACCCAATACTTCATTTTAGACCGATATTCTCACGATGTCTGATCTATGGGTGTTTTCGGAGGAGAGGTGGTCCCCCAGATACTTGGCCCCTAAAAAAATATCAGCATCGTGATCTTCTCTAAAATACCATTTATCTGAATACCATATTGCCATTGGCTTAAGAGGAGTTTACAGGATGAGGCATCCCCCAAACACATGGCTCCAAAACCTATTTTGGGGTTTCGTTTTCTAATCTCAAATACCTTTCATTTGAGCCACATATTGGCATGGTCGAAAATTTTTAACCCTTTAGGAAAGGCGTGATGCCCTAAATACATGGTCCTACATTTGTATATTAAATTCGTATTCTACTCCCAAATACCTTGATTTGAGCCCCATATTGCGATGGTCACTAAAAAACTGCTGTTTGTGGGGTATTTTGGGAAACGGGTAGACCCCCCAGAAAATTGGTCCCGAAAATGGGTATCAATTCTTGCTCTACCCCCCAATACCTTTCATTTAAGCTTCACCCCGATTTAGGGGTGTTTTTGGGGATTGGGGTGGTCCCCCAAACACTAAGCCCAGAAAATATATCAGCAACGTGCTATATTCTCATATAACTATATATCATTTATTTGAACCCCATATTACCATTGGCCTCAAAATTGGATATCAAATTCCTTATTGCAGAAGTCAGCAAATATGTCCGGTTTGGGGTATGGGCCCTAAAAACTATAAATATATAGTTCCACTCTCTTTAAGACCCAAATTGTCTTGGTGAGCAAATACGTCCTATTTGGGGGTTGTTATGGTGGTGGGACGTCTGCAAGACAGTTGGCCCCTAATGTTGATATCAGATACGTGATTTACTCCCACATACGTTTAATTTGAGCCCCATATTTCCATAGTCGGCAAGCACGACCAGCTTGGGGGTGTTTTGGAGGATGGGCGGCCACTCAGTGAGTTGGCCTTGAAAATATATATCGGATTTGTGTTCCACTTTAAAAACCCTCTCATTTGAGCCTCATATTGCAATAGTCAGAAAATACTTACTATTTGGGTGGTATTGTGGGGGTGGGGTTGCTCTATACACACTTTTTCCCGAATATTGATATCAGATTCGAGCTTTACTCTCAATACCTTTCATTTGAGCCCCATATTGCTATGGTCGTAAATTTATCCCCTTTGGGGGATGTTTTTGGTGAGAGGCGGCCCCCAACTTGGTCCCATATTTGGATAGCAGATTCGTATTCTACACTTAAATACCTGCTATTTGAGTCCCATGGTCAGTAAATAAGTCCAGTTTGGGGGGTGTTTTGCGGAAGGGGTGCACCCCTAGCAGCTTGGTCCCACATTTGAATACCAAATTTGTATTCTACTCGCAAATACCTCTCATTTGAGTCCCATATTGCCAAGGTCATTAAATATGTCCTATTTGGGGGTGTTTAGGGGGTTGGGTTGGTCCCCCAAACACTTAGTCCGACAATTGGATATCAGATTCGTTTTCTACTCCTAAATACCTTTCATTTGAGTCCCATATTGCCATGATTGGTCTATATACATATTTCGTAGGTTTCGGACAAAACGGACAAAAATTGCGGCTTCCAGAGGATCAAGAAGTCAAATCAGGACTCCTACCAAAGGCCTTTTATTGCTGTCCTTTTCTATCCTGATCGGCATTGCCCTCTGACACGTTCTTTCATTTGAATGCAATATATCCGGCTTAACGGAGGACGTGACCCATATACTGAACCTTTCGTTCAATTCCCATATTATCCCGATCGATTTACACGTCTTATGGAAGCGTTTTAGGTGGGTGAGCCGGTCGCAGACTCTGTTCCAGATTCAGATTTGTAGGGTTCAGATTTGTAGTCAACTCTCAAAGACCTTTCATTTTATACCCATTTTGTGACATTGGACATTCATGCCCGTTTTGGAGGTTTTTGGGGTTGGAGAGGCCCCGTAGACATCTTGGACCAAATTCTTATAACAGATGTGTACTCAACTTCAAACCCTTTTAATTTGATACCCATATTGTCCCAATCGGTAAATATGTCCTGGTGAGGGTTTTATGAGGGGTGGGGAGACCCCCCATACACCAAGGAATAAATTTGTATGTCAGATTTGCACTACTCCTAAATACCTTTCATTTGATATTGCCCATATTGCCCAAAGCATTGAAAGTGTCCTGTTGGGTGATGTTTTTGGGGGTGGGTAACCCCCCGACACTTAACTCACTCACTCCCTATCCCAAATTTCGTCGAAATCGCACAATAAATGTGCCTTTTATGGGCCCAAGACCTTAAAACGAGAGATCGGTTTATATGGCAGCTATATTCAAATCTGAATCGATCTGGGCCAAATTGAAGAAAGAGGTCGAAGGCCCTAACAAAACTCACTGTTCGGCGACATCGGACAATAAATGCGCCTTTTATGGGCCCAAAACCATAAATCGAGAGATAGGGCAACTATATCCAAATCTGGACGGATCTGTGCCAAATTGCAAAAAAAAATTTGAAGGGGTCTAACACAACTCACTGTCCCAAGTTTCGGCGAAATCGGACAATAAATCCATTTTTTATGCAACCAAGACCTTAAATCGAGTGATCAATCTATGTGGGTATAAAAATCTAAAAATTTGCCCATCACTGTTCCACATGTGAAGTTTTGTGGACACTTTCTTTTCACAACAAAACACCATTCGTTCCTATCCCCATAGAAAATCCAACTTTATATGCGCAGCAGATGAGAGGCAAAATCTTTGTGAAAAGCAAGGACAGATTATTTCATGGGTGGTAGAATTTCCTCAGCCATACGACATAATGTTAACCCCCATTATGGATGGATGTCGTTGAAAACTTCTATCCTACATTGCATCTTTCATCCATAGTTCAAAAAACCATAGGAGTCCCGTCGTATGTGAATGTCGTTCATTCATTTGCCATCCAATCGTCCATATGTATGCCATTTGAATCCCATCAAGGGAACATCCTGAAAATTCATTTAAAATTAGTGCCTTTTATCCGTGTATGTGTGTGTGTGGTTAATTTTCATCTTGATTTTGGTTGAAATTGAAGTGGATACAAGTGTATAACGATGTCTGCACTGAGAAAAATTTCTCTATTTATATGCATATACTTAATTCTTTGATAAAGGTTCCATAAAAAAACATTCGTTATGAATTTTTAAGGCGAAGCACTTGAGCCATATGAAAGATTCGATTTCAATAACTCCATTAACGGAATGCATAATGCCACCCACCCTATGGTGGTGTTGTTATACAATAAACAAATTTTATTTGAAGCATAGGCGCTCCAGTAGTCAAGTTGATAGCGTGCTCGGCTTGCCAGTGTGTTGGTTCGATTCCCACCAGAAGCCTTGGTCTTTCGCAACTGTGGTATCGCAATGGACTAAAATTGCCTAAGTGAGTCTGCAAAGGACTCCCGGTCTTACCTTACCTTATTTGAAGCAGTAAGAATATCATCATTCACTCAGGTCACAGTATTCAGATCTACTTACGGAATTAAACTAATATAATATGATTGAAAATGGCTTACCTAAAAAGAAAAGAAAGTAAAAAAAATTACCATTAAAAGTTGTCAGTGGTAATGATGTAGCAAAAGAGAAAACTAATAATTTTAACAATGTTATCGTTAGGTACTTATTAGGCATTTATTTTACACGAAAATTTAATAGCCACTCTGACTAGCAACAGCAGAAGTATCCTCTAAGTGGTTGGTGGTCTGCGTCTGTATCCAGTGTAGCAGCGAATCTAAATCCCAGTTTAGAATGGGTTAGAAGTTCAAAGACCCAACTTCGGCTGGTGGAGCGGTTGCGACAAGTTATTCTAGCCAACAGGCAACTGGTATTCAGAGGCTTTTGCCGAAGTCACCTGGTTCGAATCTTGAGGACACAGCCGATCCTATATCACCTTCGCATGAATGTAATTAGTTTAGGCCCACGGGTTTCACTGGCAAACGAATGCGAATTTTGACGGCGTGGGATAAAAAAGGCGTACCGCTCTAAGACTCTTATCTGTCCAATCCTATGGCAGCCGGTTGTATGTACCGGATAGACACGATGAAGGAATTCATCGGGTCTATCCGGTTTGGTGAAGGAATTCATCGAGTCTATCCAGTACATACAACCGGCTGCCACAGGATTGGACATATAAAAGTTTTGGAGAGGTACGCCTTTTTTATCCCACGCCGTCAAAATTCGCATTCGTTTGCCAGTGAAACCCGTGGGGCTTAACTAATTACATTCATGCGAAGGTGATATAGGATCGGAATGAATGATGAATTTCTTCATCGGGTCTATCCGGTACATACATCGGTTCTATCCGGTACATACAATCGGCAAGGGCTGCCGCCTCAGCGTACCTCACACTGCTACTACAACAACAACTCTTACCGGTAACTGCGCTCGGGGACAGCAGTCAACACGCTTTCATCCCTTCCTTTAAAGAACTTAAGCGAACAATAGTAATGTGGGTCCAATAATGTCTGTTACTAAAGACAGGTTGGTGACAGTTATTGTCGACAAGGGAAAAGAAGAGGGCTGCATACCTAAGACTAAATTGAGTGGGATATTCTATAGATTGTCATCAGAAAACTTTAAATTTCTCGCAGATTTACTGGCAACTCTTACAGGGATCAACCTTCTTTTGACATTTATCTATGCGACTGCAGATTGCAAGTAGTCCTTCTTATGCTAAATCCAAAATTAGGGGAACTAATTAACAGCAATCCCAATTTTTAAAAAACCGTCTGGAAGATTAGTAGAGGCATACAGTAATCGTACCAAAATCCGGCTGCCTCACAGACCTCAACAAATTTGAAGGAGTTTATCCTACGAATTCAACAAGTTACACCAAAATGTGTATAGAACCGATGGTAAAAAGTAATAAGCAGACAACTCAGCATTTGTTGCTGAAGACCTTGATGAAGAACTATCACCCTGAAAAAGTATTAAGTCTGAAGGATTACAGGAAACTGAAGAATTCCCTATTAAAATCAAAAGAGGAGGAGAATGCGTCGAGTAGGGACCCGTTAAGTATAAGAAAACTAATCATGAAGACATCGTGAGGATGAAATCCTGGCGGACTCGAGGACATCGAGGACTCAGACATCGAGTGGTGTAAAATCTGAACTTGGCATATTGTTCGATTAAGTTAGGTTTATGTGGCCGTCTGATATCAGACTCACTTAGACGTTTTCATCCATTGTGATACCACCGGAAGAAAATGCTTTCTAATCCCTATCGTTGAATCATACGGACCTCTTCAAAAAGCTCAACAACTTGCAAATGTTCACATCCACTAATTCAGACAAGTTTTCAAAGAAATGAGAGCCTAAAGTGGAACTCCTTCTGCTTGCCAGTGCAGGACACATACCCCAGACGTTTTAAAGTTTCTTCAACGTTCTCACAGCTTCTGCAGAAGTCATTACATGCAACCTTCCGTCTGTCAGCATATTTTCCAATCAGACAGTGAACTGTCATCATGGACACAATGACTGAGACGTCTGTTTTATCCAGCGACAACAAAGAGGTAAAATTCTTCAAGTATAGATTCAATCACATAATTTTGGAGTGCTCATAACCACCACTTTGTGACCATCTGTCATTCGTCAATCTTTGTGATTGTTCCTGATGACTTAGCTTACATGTTGATATAAGCATACCCACAGATTCCAGTTTCCATGGAACGTGTAAACTAGTTCTTAATCTCGTAAGCTCACCTGCTTTACAATTCTCTAGGATGTGTCTATGGCCCGTCACCCAGAATAGGTGAATTTGAAACTGTTCAGCCATCTCGTTGAGAGATCTGCGACAGCGGAAGGCGGTTCTTGAATTCAGGCATATGTTCCCCAGAGATTTAATGGCTACCTGGCTGTCGGAAAAGATATTTATGCCAATCGTCGTTATAACTTTATATCTTAGCAATTCCAGCAATTTTTTAATTGCAAGGATCTGCATATGATAAATACTACAATGGTCGGGACATCTTCTCGATATTACAAGTCCAAGTTATTCAGAATGCATCCCACAGCTCACCTGGTCGTCTCGTTTGGAACCATCCATATAGAAGTCTATGGAACTTATATTATAAGGGATATTGTAGTTCCAATCGGTTCTGTGGGTGCTTTTAATCAAAAAGCGGCTCAGGCAATGTGCAATCCTCACTGCCTGGAGCATCAGGCATTGCAGTGTCTGTTTCGGTATAGCTTCACAACAGTGGTTGCAGCAATTTGCCACTCTGTCCAAATGCAACAGATATAGCAATAGTTCAGTGCATCAGATGGTGTCGTCCTCAGTGCGGCTGTAATGCACAAAAAAGCCAATATTTGGATCGGGCTGAGTATTGAACATCAGTGGACTGTTGAAGTGTCGTCCGCCACATCACAACACCATATATCATCAATCCCATGGCAGCCGGTTGTACGCACCGGATTGACCCGATGGAGTTCTTCATCGGCAAGGGCTGTCTTCTCAGTGTTTAACACACTGCTACAACAACAACAACAACCATATATCATTATAGGTCTGACAACTGCAGTATACACCCAGTGCATGACACACGATTTAAACCCCAATTTTATCCAATGGCTTTCTTGCATTTCCAAAATGTTCGATATGTAGTCCAGCAATACCCAAGTATTTTGCACTTAAATTAAATGGAGCATTCTCACCTCCCAAGGAGACAGGTGCCACTGTGGACAACCTGTCTATCCTGCTGAAAAGAACTAATTCTGACTTACACAGATTTATACATAGGCCACTTTTGGTAGACAGCTTTGCTGGCAAACGTAGGGCTTCCTGAAGTATATCATTAAGAGTGCTGGGAAACTTTTCCTTTATCGCAATAGCATACGCGTTGACACCTTTTTCTTCCCGAGACTATAATATATGGTTAATGACTATATTCCAAAATAGAGGAGACAGTACATCCCTTTGAGGTGCCCCAATGCTAATCATCTTTTTAGATCTAGAGGTCCCAATCCTGCCGTAATGCATCTTTTAGTTTTACATTATCAAAAGCACCTTCAATGTCAAAAAAATGCTACCATTGTGTATTCCGTTACAGTGAGAAAACCCTTTAATAGCCGACTAGGTCGCGAAGGACTGTTTCAGTGGACTTGCCCTTACTACATGCATGCTGTTGCCGAGACAGGGGATCTCCACGGACCTTTGCTTAAGACATGTTTCTATTGACCTCTCAAGAGACTTCAGCATAAAGGATGACAGACTTATAGGACAAAAATCATTGCCCTTCGTGTGGTAAGGTTTTCCTGCTTTTGAACAGAAAATGACCTGTGTGTTCCTCTATCCCATGGATATATACGACATGCGTTGCGACTTAAGAAAAAGAATAAATAAAAAGATTGATGACATCTGGCCAGGCGATTCAGGGTATTTATTGGAATAGGAAGATATTTATTCTCGAGCAATAATACACACAAAGGAGGCAGGGAGTCCTTCAGATCCAGAATCGAAAGCTTGGGGGACTACATGACTGCAATAACCAACTTTCAAAAACCGATTGAAAGATTAGATGAGGCTAATGGCTATCGAAGGAGTTGTATTCTACGAATTCGACAAGGTATAGCTAAATGTGTGTAGGAACGGCGGAGTCGGGATATATGTAGACAACAAGTGTCTGCGGCCTGCGTGGGTACAAATTCAAATTCGAACATTCCATTGAGGAACAGGGGCAAATTTCTTACATATCAATGAGTGCTGTTCAATTCATGTATAAGCTCAATGACAAGGGTCCTCCTCTTTATAGCCGAGTCTGAAAAGCATACCGCGGTGCGACAACTCTTTGGCGAGAAGTTGTTACATGGCATAGTACATCTAAAAATGTCGCCAGCACTAGGAAGGGATAACCACCGGTGAAAATTTTTTATAATATTGTCGCCAGGATTCGAACCCAGGTGTTCAGCGTCATAGGCACTCATGCCAACTTCTGAGCTATGGTGGCCTCCTCGGTGTGGCTTGGGAATCGAATTGGATTGGGCTCAAGTTGTGGGCCAGCGGGGAATGATTGAACTAAGAAGATACTTCGACAGCAGCAGCTGGGAACTCATCTTAGTGTCCAGCAGCCTGAAGAAGTGTTTTCTTAAATTCTCCTGGAGGAATCTCATCATAAATACAATCGAATGCATCTTTTGAGGATGTACTGCTGGCGGATTCGGACTACAGGGCTAATGCTACAGTGGTGAAAAATCTAAGTACTGACTATGGTGCGGTTTTTGCAGATAAATCTCCAACACTAGAAAATCGCTTCGGCGATACATGGTACAGGTAATGTGAGAAACAGTAGTTTAATTACTCAACTTGGTTTGTGGCAAAGCACGGAAGATTCAGTAGTAGTCAGACTTGAAATTAAGAAGTCCCATTATTGGCTGGCTTTCCCATATATATGTGGCACACTTTTCAAAGATACCGCCGTCAATTCTTTAAATTGCTGGTTGAAGCAGCTTCTGCAGCGATAAAGAGCCTCATTGTGGAAGTGATGCTAATACACCTCACCAGATTTGGAGCTGTTCGCACATCAATGATAAGCGCGAAATGCTTATCAAATATATTATAAGCTCCAATTTGGCGATTTGTATTAAGGAAATGAACCGACGCACAGTGGGATGGAGAAAAAATTAAGTGGAAATAAGTCTGCCATTTTAGAACTGATAAAGATATCTTGATCCACTGTATGCAAAGCTATACTTAATGCTTCTCGACATTGAACAAATTGCTGCGACCTCTGCTGAGTTTGAGTGAGCTTTCTCTATTATTTTTGACACAATACCCTATATCCCAGGCAGTGTGTTTTATGCACTGCCGCTATTTGCTCCACCTAGACAATTGTCGAGCAGGAAACTGTGGACATGCCTCCAGCGTAAGCTTATTCCTTGAGATAAAGCGCCATGGGCAACGGATGAATGATGATAAAAAGTTATGAATGTTCCATGTTTATGAGGTCTATTCTACGTTAGGTTAGGTCGATAAGAGGGTGCATATATTAATCCACCCCATGCTACTATAGATAAACACCTAAGTCAGTAATCGGCTTGATGTGCGCTCTAAATAAAAAAAAAACTGTAACTTCAAAAAAGAAAATCTAAGTTAGGAATTCTGTGCTACTTACAAATTCCTTAATTGTTTTCCATACCGCTCCCCTATGTTGGTTCATGTCCAGTATAGCGTCCCAACTAAGTGCCGGTATCTGTTAGACGCGAAAGCCGGGCAATGACAGAGGAAATGCCCCAATGTCTCATCATCTTCCCCGCATCCTTTCCTAATAGCCTTTCAGTAATAGCCTCGTTTTCTCATGATCAGGATTACCCCATAGGATCTTCGTCGTCCTAGCGACCATTTCGCTTTTCCACAGGGTTACATGAGCATTCGCCGTCCACTCCCTTAACTTGGACTGTGTCAAGTTTATGGACAGCACTTCTCTGGCCTTCACCGCCTAATCGTCTGCCCTTTCAATTTCCCTTACACCGTTATGGCCCGGCACCCAAACGATGCGGATTTTACCATCCTCTCCTTCTTACACTGCAAGACTGTTCTTGACCATACCGTCCTGGTTGTTATTGCCCTTATGACAATTTTGCTGTCCGTCAAGATGTTCACAATCGACGTCCTCTCGTTAGCACCACACCACATCGTGCAGGACAGTATTATGGTCAGGCGGTCTAAAACAGATCTCAGTCCCTGGATTCTCAATGTAGACCCCAGGCCCACTCTGTCCTCTAGCTTTGATCCATCCGTGTAACATCAGTACTAGGGTTCCATCAATCCAATACTGTGCTGCTGGCAAGAGTGCCTCGCACTCGACACCAAGGTTCATCTCAGGTATCCGATCAGAAACCTCTTCCCTTCCTTGCAGGTTTCCTATCGTTGCCTCGATTATACCGTGATGGTATAAGCTGCTCCCATCTCCAATCCATTTTCCCATCGCCTAAGTCTTATAGCCGCAGTGGCTGCCTCACCTTAACCTTTATCTTAATGGGTCGGATATCTAGAAAAGTCTCCAATGCCCTATTGGGCGTGGTCCTCATCGCTCCGCCTATGCCAAGGCAACATTTTCTCTGAACCTGATGTATGGTCCTCATGTTGCACTTTTTCTCCATAGCAATCCACCAAACTACTGAGGCGAAAGTAAGTATTGGTCTAATCACGCTACTGTAGTGCCAGTGGACTACCTCCGGATTCAGACCCCATTTCGAGTCTACGGCCCGTCTTCATAGTGCCCAACATCTGTGAGCCTCAGTACGTTCCTGAATGTGACACTTCCAATTCAGTTTCCTGTCCAAGATCACACCTAAGTATTTAACCTTGTCAGATATCGAAATCGTCTCATTGAGGAAACGTGGTGCGTTAATTTGGCCCACCTTCATCTTCCACGTGAACAGGCAGTCCTCTCTGGGTTACTACTGAGACCTCTGGGTGTAGCCCAGTCAAGTGCCATATGCAAGACCCTTTCGACCCTTCTGCATAGCTCTTTCGGATCCTTATTATAACATCGTCTGGGTAGCAGATGGGTTCAAATCCCTCCTTAGTCAGCATAGGTAATTTTTGTTAAAATGTCCCCTTGTGGCATGTCTTGTGCCACTTTCTCCCTTATATTTATGTCAAGGGACACACAATTTATCCACCTGTTCCTTAGAGCATGGTTTATCCAGGCTCTAAGGACCAGGTGCACCTATTGTCTATTCTAAACTTGAAGAGGTCTACCGCTTTACTGTATTTTTTTTTTTGAAACTGAAACCGCACTTATTGTGACATCTCAGCAATTGGAAAACATACTGATAGCCAAAGGATGCCGAGGAGGAGAAAACTGTGGACACATATTACATATTTGTTCCGCACTGGCTCAGAAGAAATTACACTTCAGGTTGTTATTTCTTTGAAGTCTTGTTGTAGGATGTAAACATTCGCAAGTTATTGAGTTTTTTAAAAGGATCTGACGATTCAATGGTAAACTAGAAGGCTTCTTCTATCGCCTGACAATGTGTTATCAGAATGGAATAAAATGTCTATCCGTATTCGTATATGGTTCTGATCGGTCTTTATTGGATATAGCTACCAAAAAACAATATTTTGTTCTACAAAATTGAACAATGACTTGTACATAATAGACCATTCAATGCCCGTGCCGAATTTGGCCCAAATAGGCCCATATTTCGATATAGCTGCTATGGGGGAGTAAATTATGCATTTTTCAACGGATTTTGACGAAAGGTAGTTTACATATATACCCGAGGTCGTGAGTATCCAAAGTTCCCTTTTTAAATTGCTTCGGTATTTTAATTTTCCTATAACCTGAATGAATAATGCGCAATAATAAAACATTTAATTAAATTCAAAATGTTTATATTGGCTTTATGTAAATATCAGCATATTTATGCTGAACAACTAAAAGACAATTTTTAAAAACGCTAATCCACATCAAATACTGAATGATTGACATTAAAAGAGGCCTCCCTCCCCCACTCATCATTTTAAAATTCACCTGCAATTTACCTTCAATAACAAAATTTTAACATAAGATCACTTCACAAAAAGCAGCCCATCAAAATTTATTCACTTGAAAAATGTTTTGAAATTTTTCACATATTCCACATACAACAGCATTCCATGGCTGCTCATATATCGACGATGGTGATGCCAAAATGAGGCAATTTGAATGCAAATCATGAAATGTCAACACATATTAGCATAGCAATACAATCATGTGTTTAAGTATTAAATGTTTGTGGGTTTTTGTGGCTGGATGGAGGGATGGAAGGACAACAAAGACTACAGATATTGGTTGCTTTGTGAGGTCGTTATAACTTGTTGTATATACATGAGTATGGGATATGCACGAGGCATATTAAAGTAAGTTTAACAAATAACTGTTGAATTATTTTCGCAAATTATTTTAGTTATTTCAAAAAATCTAAAACTTTTATACTCTATATTGGTCACGAGCCTTGGTCGGCCTTGTACTTAGGGCAGGTAAGGGCTAAGTTATTTGAATATTGGGAGTGCCCTAACGTTTCATTCCGTTGTTGTTGTAGCAGTGTGTTTCCACTGCTGAATTACTTTCAACATCTATTGGTCTATGATTTGAAGGTTTTGAGCCGATAAAAGGAGTACTTCTCATCCGATTACAATGAACTTTGGAAGAGCAAGGTTTTGTGAAAAAAACGAGGAAAAACAAGCAAAAGCATGCTAAGTTCGGCCGGGCAGAATCTTATATACCCTCCACAATAGATTAAATTTGTCGAGTTCTTTTCGCGATATCTCTTTTTGGGCAAACAAAGGACAAAAGATATGAATTGCTTTAATATTGGAGCTATATCAAGTTATGGTCCGAATCGGACCATAGTAGAAGTTATAGTGAAAATATTTAACCAATTCGCGTAACAATTGCGCCCTTTAGGGGCTCAAGACATGTATGATGAAGGTCATGGGAAAAGCCGTTGTAAAAAATTTCAGCCAAATCGGATAATATTGAGTTGCCCAAAAAGTAATTGCGGATTTTTCATATAGTCGGCGTTGACAAATTTTTTCACAGCATGTGACTCTGTAATTGCATTCTTTCTTCAGTCAGTTATCAGCTGTTACTTTTAGCTTGCTTTAGAAAAAAAGTGTATAAAAAGTATATTTGATTAAAGTTCATTCTAAGTTTTATTAAAAATGCATTTACTTTCTTTTACAAAATCCGCAATTACTTTTTGGGCAACCCAATAATTACGCCCTCTGGAGGCTCAAGAAGTCAAGATCCCAGATCGATTTATATGGAAGCTATATCAGGTTAAGTATCGATTTGAACCATTTTTGGCTTTTTTGGGTATAACAAGTTTTTGGGTATAACAACACAAAACACGTCATGCGAAATTTCAGTCAAATCGGATAAGAATTGCGCCCTCTAGTGGCTCAAGACGTCAAGATTCAAGATCAGTTTATACGACAGCTATATCAGGTTATTTACCGATTTAACCATACTTAGCACAGTTGTTAGAAGTCATAACAAAACACGTCATGCAAAATTTCAGCCAAATCGTATAAGAATTGCGCCCTCTAGTGGCTCAAGACGTCAAGATCCCAGATCGGTTTATATGGCAGCTATATCAAAACATGGACCGATTTGAACCATACTTGTCACAGTTGTTGGATACCACAACAAAACACGTCGTGCAAAATTTCATTCCAATCGGATAAGAATTGCGCCCTCTAGAGGCTCAAAAAGTCAAGACCCAAGATCGGTTTATATGGCAGCAATATCAAAACGTTGACCGATCTAGCCCATTTACAATCCCAACCGACCTACACTAATAAGAAGTATTTGTGCAAAATTTCAAGCGGCTAGCTTTATTCCATCGAAAGTAAGCGTGCTTTCGACAGAGAGACGAACGGACAGACGGACGGATAGACGGACGGACAGACGGACGGACATGGCTAAATCGACTTAAAATATCATGACGACCAAGAATATATACTTTATGGGGTCTTCGAGATGTTACAAACAGAATGACGAAATTATTGTAGTATACCCCCATCCTATGGTGGAGGGTATAAAAAACGAACCCCCCTATGTAAACGACCTCATAAACGTTTTAAGGACTATAACATGCGTAACGGCACCTGGAATGTCCGCACTCTTTAAAGAAAGGGTGTAGTATACGCACTGGCCGATATATTAGGGAAGTACAAGAAGTGCGGGGAACTGGGAAGGGCTCCACAACAACTACGAGAGGTGACGATACTATAGCTGCCATGAAACGAGGCATACATTTGGGTGAGGAGGTTAGTCGGAAAAAGAAACACCTTGTCTCCAGGTTTACTCCAGGGGATGAGAGGCTAGTCACAATACGCATAAAGGCCAAAGTCTTCAACACCAGTCTTATTGGAGCCCATACCTCGACGGAAGGTAAGGACGAACCAAGGACCAAGGATATTTTCTACGAGCGCCTAGAATGGGAATATCACCATTATCCCTCCTACGATATCAAAATCGTTCGTGGAGACTTTAATGCGAAAATAGGGAAGGAAAATATCGTTGGCCCAACAGTGAGAAAATTTTGCCTACACGAAGAAACTTCCGATAATGGACTGAGGCTTATAGACTTCGGCCCGGCAAAGAACATGGTAGTTAGCACCACTAGTTCCCAACATCGAAGGATTCATACGGCCACATGGCTGTCACCCGATCAAAACACGAGAAACCAAATAGATCATGTATTGATGAATGGAAGGCATTCAACCAACGTGTTCGATGTACGATCGATCCGAAGGGAGAACATCTATTCGATCATTACCTTGTTGCAGCAAAGGTTCGCACACGTCTTAGTGTGGTGAAAAACATACGATTTGACACTGAAAAGGGCTGGACATTGAAAATCTGCAAACACAACATATGGCAACGGCATACATCACTCGACTGACCCATCTGCTTGATGAAAGCACCCTGTCTCGATCATATAACGAAGCAGTGGCAATCCATTCCCTACTCCATGGAAAATGCCGCGAAATCCGTACTTGGGTACAGGAAGCCTCCCCCAAAAAAACCTTGGTACAACCAAGAGTGTCGAAATGCTACTGAAGCCAAGAATGCGGCATATAGAGCGATCCTGCAATCAGTTGCAACGCGCCAGATGAAAGGGAAGTGTCGGGAGAAAAGAAGAAGAGTGTATACCGCACAAAGAAAGGGAACTAGAACGTCGTGAGTGTGAGCGAATTGAGATGTTGTAACGACAAGTTACCTCTAAATGCTGGGGTTAAACTTAGCAAGGTTCGTCACAGGAATTTATTGGATCTGGGACTGAGAGAGTGAAACGCTTTTGAATTTGGTTTTATATGCCTTATTTGCTGGATAGTGTCTTAAAGCTAAAAGGTGAAGCGTGTGTTTCAGGGCCACGGTCGCTAAGGGGTTCGGTGGGTCGGTTTGCGAGCGGGCACACCCTAATATACGGTTGGGCACTGGGGTTAGACAGCCGGTAGGTGAAACGAAGCACAACCCAATTATCGGTTGGGCACTGTGGGTGGCTGAAGGCACGCCCTAATAAACGTCGCTGTGCGGGTAAACCGGCGTTCACGGCACGAAGATGCGGAAGGTCACACCGTTGCGAAGCGAGATATTGGGTTGCCCAAAAAGTAATTGCGGATTTTTTAAAAGAAAGTAAATGCATTTTTAATAAAACTTAGAATGAACTTTAATCAAATATACTTTTTTTACATTTTTTTTTCTAAAGCAAGCTAAAAGTAACAGCTGATAACTGACGGAAGAAAGAATGCAATTACAGAGTTACAAGCTGTGAAAAAATTTGTCAACGCCGACTATATGAAAAATCCGCAATTACTTTTTGGGCAACCAATATATTCGGGCACGGTAAACGAAGGAAGAGACACCCTAATATGTGGTACGATACGGGGTTTGGTGTCAGGGGCACACCCTAATACATGGCACTGTTCGGGTTCACAGGGGAACGGCACGAGGAGAGAGGACACTCCTTTGATAAAAATAGGGATTTCGAGCGCGGTGGCAAGCGAAGCCTATTACACGGTACTATACGCGGGTTGGTGGCTAGGAGGCACACTCTAGTACATTGGACTATTCGGGTTAACTCGGTAACGGTACGATAGAAGTCTCCTCCCCATGATAAAGTGGTATTTCGAGGACGATGACAAGCAAGTGGCAAGGAGGCACACCCTATTATACGGCACAATATGCGTGTTGGTGGCTAGGAAGCACACCCTAGTACACGGCACTGTTCGGGTTCACTAGCTGACGCCATGAGGAGCCGAGAGAGGGCACTCCGTTGATAAAGGGGGAGTTTCGAGTGCGGTGGCAAGGGAATGGCAAGGAGGCATATCCTAATATACAACACTGTTCACTCGCGATCACAAAACTAAGAGACAAGAGGGCACTCTGCTAACACTAGGCACTGGGCGATGAATGAGCACAACCTAATATATTTGAGGCAGTAAAGCACCCTTAGCTCACTGCACGGCTTCTGGCTCCTTCCTTGACAATCTCAAGTATTCGTTGCGACTCCCTTTTATATACGCCCATCCTAAGCTTCGCCACTTTTCTCCTTGAAAACAAGTTGTTTATCATTTTTTAGAAGTAAACCACTCCATGTTTTGTTGTTGCAGTAACGGTTGGAAATAATTTTGGCGAAAACAAACCCCTGTGTAGTCTTCTGGTCAGAATGAGGTCCTAGTAGCTGTGAGCCGACTGAAGAAAACAAGGCAGCAGAAGCCGACGGGTTACCAGCTAACAACTTAAGACCGGAGGGGACAAGCTGATAAGGCGTATGCGCGGTGGCAAGCAAGTGGCAAGGAGGCACACGCTATTATAGGTCACAATAGGCGGGTTGATGGCTAGAAGGCACACCAAGCTGATCTGGCGTATGCTTCAGCTTGTCTGCGCTATCTGGATAGAGGAACGCATACCCGATGGTTGGATCCTCAGCATACTATGTCCCGTACACAAGAAATGAGACAAGATGGAATGTTCCAACTACAGAGCATACAAGATACTCTCGGGCGTACTATGTGATAGATTAAAACCCTAAGTCAATGAGATAATTGGGCCCAATCAATGTGCCTCTATACCTGGTAAATCCACAATAGACCAGATATTCACACCGCGCAAATCCTGGAAAAAACCCGAGAAGGACAAATCAACACCTACCATCTCTTTATAGACTACAAAGCTGCTTTCGATAGCCCTATATGTTCAACTATGTCTGAGTTCGGTATCCTTGCAAAATTAAGAAGACTCCGCAGGAAACACTTTCCTCAGTAAGAATAGGAAAGAATGTCTCCGAAGCATGGTGGGAGACACCTCGAAACTTGTTGTCAGAGGTTATAAAATGAGCGCAAAAGATCGAGGCGCCTTGAACGCCATTCTACGTTCGGCTAGTGGAACAAATGTTCTGTCATAGCCAATTAAAGTAAGTAAAGTAAAGCAAAGCCCCTCCACATCTACTTTGCTATAAGCAAAAACAATAATCGCATATACAGATCTTGTGCTGCTTATCCCAGGCAAATAAGTTTCGGAGATTTGTGAGATCTTGGAAGTGTCGCCGAGCATTTTAACAAATTGTGCGTCGTAGAATGAGATGAGGATGGTCCCAGGGAAAATGGTGTTGGCGTTCTACTGCTTATTTTTATACTCACCACCATAGAATGGAGGTATACTAATCTAAGACCCCATAAAATATAGATATTCCTGATGGTCTCGAAGTTCGGAATCGATCTAGGCATATCCGTCCGTCCGTCTGTCGAAATCACGATAGAGATCGAACGCGTAAAGCTAGCCGCTTGAAATTTTGTACAGATACTAAACATTAATGTAGGTTCTTGGGGTTAGCAAATGGGCCATATCGGTTCAGATTTAGTTAGAGCTTAGTTAAGACTTCCAATAACTGTGCTATGTACGGTTCGAATCGGTTTATAACTTGAATAGCTCCTATTGGGTTGCCCAAAAAGTAATTGCGGATTTTTCATATAGTCGGCGTTGACAAATTTTTTCACAGCTTGTGACTCTGTAATTGCATTCTTTCTTCTGTCAGTTATCAGCTGCTACTTTTAGCTTGCTTTAGAAAAAAAGTGTAAAAAAAGTATATTTGATTAAAGTTCATTCTAAGTTTTATTAAAAATGCATTTACTTTCTTTTAAAAAATCCGCAATTACTTTTTGGGCAACCCAATATATAAACCGATCTCCTGATTTGACTTCTTGGATCCAAATCGGTCTATAACTTGGTATAGCTCCCATGTGAACCGCTCTCTCGACCATCCTTGTTGGATTGCTATAAGCTTTAATTTGGCTGGTTTGACAGAAGTTTGGAATGTATATATTTTTAGCAGAATCCATCGTGGTGGGTTCCCAAGATTCGTCCCCGACGAACTTATTCGATTTATTATTCTTGCTATTTTATTTCACACTTATTTTCATACACAACAATGACCTTGGCACTCATTCTGACCACTGCAAATATTAAACGACAATTTATTTTATTTTTCTATTTTTTTCTTTTTTTTTCAACGCCCCCAAGAGGTTGATTATTTCATTCCCTGTATCCAGACACCCCATGTCGTCTATTGCACAATGATTGATTACGCCATGAATTACTTGAAATCTCTGTTGAGGCTTGAAAACCATCATTAATCATAATACATTTCAATGTGAAATTGCTTTGTGCCCAACATTCAGGTAATAAATGAAAAATGGCCATGTTTAGTGTGTGATATCCGAATAATATAATTTACTAACAATTGTAATTTGCCACCAAATGGCAAATAGTAAAATAAATCACTTGCAGACAAAAATAAAAACAAAAAAATTATATTAAAAATAGATGCAACACCTCTGGAGTAGGAAAATATGGACAAATTTATAGGGCTGTGCAAAAAATGTGTAATTTAAATCACCCACATAATGGAGTAAGCAATTCGCTTGTTATTATTATGCCCACTAGCAAAGGTACCAAAGGATGGGGGGGATACATTAATTTTGTTGTTCCTTTTGCAGCACAGCGAATAGTTGATTTCTAACCCCATCAAGTATATATTTAATATTGATATCACTAAAGATTATATTATATATAGAACTAGCTGAACCGGGCCCGCTCCGCTACGCCTTCTTTTACTGTATATGGAACAAAATTATCTTTTGAATATTTATTTTCGACAATGAAAGAGCTTTTAGTGAAATACCATGCTACGAAAATAGTATATCGCTTGGCTAACAGTATAACAATATAAATGCCTCTATCTGAATATACGCCTTCATTGGTCTATGAATTCGTTCGAAGGGGTGTTGGTCCATTAACGTTTGGATGTTAGATATACTCCATTCTAATAGTCCTTATTTCAGCACAATATTTTCATGATGTCCGATTTAGAGGTGTTTTCGGGGTCGAAGTGGTCCCGTTGACACTTGGCCGTGAAAAAAATATCAGCATCGTGCTCTTCTCTCAAAAACCATTTATTTATGAGGGATGAGGTGTCCTCAAACACTTGGCCCTAAAATTTTTTCTCTTTGGGGGTTGTTTTGATAAATGGGCGGTGAACCAAATACACGGTCCAACATTTGGATATCAAATTCGTATTCTACTCCCAAATACCTTTATTTGAGCTTCATGCTGCGATGCTGTGTAAATAATTGCTGTTTGTGGGGTGTTTAGGGGAAGGGGTAGACCCCCTTCCTCCCGAAAGTGGGTATCAATTTCGTACTCTTCTCCCCAATACCTTTCATTTAACCCCCCTCCCCCATTGACGTGATCGGTTAATATGCCCGATTTTGGTGTGTTTTGCGGAGTGGGGTTATCCCCCAACATCGATAGGGCTAAACATATATCAGTATCGTGCTTTACTCTCAAATATCATTTATTTGAACACCATATTGCGATTGGCCTCAAAATTAAATATCAATTTCGTTTTCTAAACTTAAATACCTTTCATTTAAACCCCTTATTGGGCTATGGGCCCTAAAGACTATTAATATCGAGATCCACTCCCTTCAAGACCGAATTTGGGGTTGTTGTGGAGATTGGACGTCCCCTAGGCGGTAGGTCCCGAATATTGATATCAGATTCGTGGCAATGTCTCGCTTTCTATCAAAGTAATGGTCAAAGTATTCTCTTTTACTTATCATTAGTACCAACATTGGACAAGTACTTGGTTGGCCCTTGAAGTGTTGGGCGTGCAAGTATCCTTTGCGGCAGTGTCTCTGACTTACAATGACAAAGTTTCATCGATTCTATTCATGATTAGTATGCTTCATTGGCTCTGAGTGAGCTAAACAAAGAGGACGCAACAGATTGTTTGTGAATAATGGAATATTCCGACTATTTTTAAAGTTTGTTGTGGCTTGGAGTGCTTAACAGAAGGGCCCATATCATTTGCATAAATTGAATAATAAATAAGTCACACGCTTCCAAGTGAGAAGAACGTCATTAATAATTTCACACTTATCGGAGCATGAATATCGATGGATGGCCCCAAGCCCACACACACACAAGCATACACACAATTGCTTGCACGTGTACAATTTTTTCCTTTTTTGTGGGAGAGAGGCATAGCATGGGAACTCTGCTTACATTGTCAGGATCAACATAATCATTTACGCGTGGGCGTCATCTATCTAATGACGAAAGTATGTTATTTTCCATTGTGCTGTAATCACAAATGATTCCGGTCTTTGGTGTAAGATAAAGTGCTTCAGACAGTCATTTTTCGGGGAATTTGCTTAAATGTATCAAATTAATTTTCATAAATTATTTAAAGCAGAAGGAATTTAGCAGTTGCAATTTATGTATAATAACTGCAGACAATGATAACTGCTAGAGATTCATGCGAAATTCATACGAATTTTCACAATTTTCAGCCAAAGTACACCCAGATCTTAAATGAAGAGAGACTGTTCAATTTAGCCAAATTTGAGGCATTTTATAACATAAAATACCCAAACTGCTGATTGCTTTCACAACTTCTACCACAATAAGAAAAATTAGATTGTAAATTAGAATATCCCATTCAGCCGTAGACCTTAGTTAATAAATAAATCACAATAGTCTTTTAAATTATGATCGATATGAAGCTGCTCTTAACTAGTTTAAGGCATATTTTTGTTTCCCTTGCATATGTCATTCCCCCCACGCAGATATTCCATTCTCATAGCCTTAAGTGTGAAGTATATGAGTGAAAGCTTACATGACATGACAAAGGATAAACACAGAATATAATCCAAACAAATAGTTATGAATGTCTTACACGCTCAGATAAATGTATGTGTGCGATTAAGGGGTTTTTTCTGTGTGTGTTTACTCTTTATGTCATATTTGTTTTTCCATGTGACAAATGGATAGGCTATAGCAAATAAGGCCTGTTTAGTGGCAGGCAAGGAATTTTCCTTTATACAATACTAGCCGAACCGGGCCCGCTCCGCTGCGCCTTCTTTAACTCTCTTATGTCTTTTTAGGGTGGGGACACTTCGCACTGAATGCGGATATCGAATTCGTGCCATTGTAACTTATGACGCTGAACGCGTTCGAATCCTGACGAGAACATCGAACAAAGCGGTGTTTATCCCCTTTTAATGTTGGCGACATTTGCGAGGTACAATGCCATGCATGGTCTTTTAAAAAAATTTCCCCAAAGAAGTATCGCACTGCGGGACGCCGTTCGGACTCGGCTATGAAAAAAGGTCCCCTATCATTGAGTTTAAACTTGAATCGGAAAGCACTCATTGATGTGTGAGATTTTGCCCCTTCTCGATTGTTGGTGGTAATGATCTTCCTTAGGGTAATGCTCTCATTAGGGGAGGGATGGCACCTCAGACATTTCGACTCAAATATGGATATCAAATTCGTGCTGCCCTTCCAAACCCCTTTAATTTGAGCCCCATATTGCCATGGCCGGTATATATGAATCGTTTGGAGGGTGTTTTGGGGCTGAAGCGTTCAAATTCGTTCTTTATTCCCAACGGAAATTAAGTTCAGTTTAGGGGATGCTTTAGAGCGTTCCCCAAAAACACTGGGCTCCAAAATTGGATATCAAATTCTTTTTCTACTTACAAATAACTTTCATTTGAATCGCATATATTTATAATCTACTCCCTAATACCTTTCATTTGAGTCTCATATAGCCATGGTCGGTTAATATGCCCATTTGGAAGTATTTGGGGGTGGGCAACCTCCCATTACTTGGACATTGTTTTATACCATATTTGTAATCTATTGCCTTATACTTTTCATTTGAGTCCCATATTGACATGAGCTTCGAATATATCTGTTTAGAGTAGTATTTGGGTTGGGGAGGGGAGCCCGCTGGGTACTTTGACCCAAATTTTTATTCCATATTCGTTTTCTGATCTCCAATACCTTTCATTTGAGTGTCATATAGCCATGGTCGGTTAATATGCCCATTGGGAAGTATTTAGGGGTGGGCGACCTCCCATTACTTGGACCTTATGTTTTATACCATATTTGTAATCTATTGCCTTATACTTTTCATTTGAGTCCCATATTGACATGAACTTCGAATACATCTGTTTAGAGAAGTTTTGGGGTTGGGGGGGGGAGCCCGCTAGTTACTTTGACCCAAATTTGTATTTCATATTCGCTTTCTGATCTGCAATACCTTCCATTTGATACCCTTATTGTGCCCATCAGACCACTTTCGGATATGGGTGGCGTTTTTGGGGCAAGGGGGAGGGTCCGCCTCCACCCGATATCTAAAAATTATATAGCCTTCCAGACAAACTTACACAATCTATGAAAATTTTAAGAAAATCGGTTCAGCCAAGTATCATATAGTCATAATGGCGAATACCTATCATTTGATCCCCATATGGAAATGAACGTCCAATATGTGTGTTTGGAGGAGACTCAAATTTTGAATACCATATTCGTATTCTAATCTCCAATACCTTTCATTTGATACATATATTGTCCCGATCAGTCCACTTTTGATTTTGAGTTGTGCTTTTGGCATGAGGGGGTAGGTCCGTCCCCCTTTCAATACCGAAAAATTATAAAGCCTATGTTTCCTTTCAGACCAAACTACACAATATGCGAAAATTTCGAGAAATACGATTCTGCCGTTTTTCAGTCTAAACGGAACAAACAAACCGAGTTCCATATATCCGTGATTGGCTAATATGCCCAATTTGGGCATTTTTGTGGGGGTGGGGTGACCCCCTATACTTCGACATGAATATATATGCCAGATTCATTATCTACTCCCGAATACTTTTCATTTGAACCCATATTGTTCTTATGGGTCCACTTTTGATTTTGGGTGGTGTTTTTGGCGTAACGATGGAGGGTCCGCCCCCTTCCGTTATCAATAAATTATAAAGCCTATTCCTACTTATTCGTAATCTACTCCCGAATACCTTTCATTTGAGTCCCATATTGTCATGATCGTCAAATAAACCTTTTTTAAGGGGTTTTGGGACTGAGGTGGCCCCCAGGTACTTGGACCCAACTTATGTACTCCCCCATACTTTTCATTTGATACCTATTTTGTCCTTATCGGTCCACTATGATTTTGGGTGGTGTTTTTGGGGTAACGATGGAGGATCCGCCCCCTTCTGTTATCAATAAATTATAAAGCCTATTCCTACTTCCTGACCATATTCGTAATCTACTCCCGAATACCTTTCATTTTGAAATAACCCTATTTTAAGGGGTTTTGGGGCTGGGGCGACCCCCCAGTTATTTAGACCCAACTTTTATTATGAAATTCGTACTCTAGCTTACATTTGAATCCTATATTGTCCCGATCGGTCCACTTTTAATTTTTGGTTAGTACTTTTGTGGTAAGGGGAATGGTCCGCCCCCTCCCGATATCAAAAAATTATAAATCCTATGTTTGCTTCCGGACCAACCTACACAATCTGTAATTGGTTCAGCCGTTTTTGAGTCTATACAAACAAACACCAATTGAATTTTATATATAAGACTAGCTGAACCGAGCCCCCTCCGATGCGCCTCCTTTTACTTTATATACCAAATTATCCTTTGAATATTTATTTTCAACAATGAAAGAGCTTTTAGTGAAATACCATGCTACGAAAATAATATATGTACAATATATCGCTTGAGTAACCGTATAACAATATAAATGTATTTATTTATATCTCATATGGTCTTTATTGGTCTATGATTTCGCGCGGCGGTTTTAGGGTCATCTAAGTTTGGATGTTACACGTACTCCATTCTTAAGATTTTATTTGAACCTGATATTCTGATGGGGATTTTGGGAGTGGGAAGGACCCCATTGTGGTGGTTGGTGGGTTGAGGGAGTGGTGTGGACCCCCAGAAACGAGGTCTTGAAAGTGGGTATGAATTTCGTGATCTACTCCCAAATTTCTTTCATTTGAGCCCCATATTGGTGTCGGCGGTAAATACATATGTCCAATTTAGGGGTGTTTCTGGGGGTGAAGTGGTTCCCCAGACACTAAGCCCTGAAAAAATATCAGCATCGTGCCTTACTTTCAAATATCCATATTGTCATTGGTTAAACGGAGTTTAAGGAATGAGGCGTACCCCAAACACTTCGTCCCAAAATTGGTTAACAAATCTAATTTTTCTAACCTCAAATACCCTTAATTTGACCCACAAATGGCCTTGGTTGGAAAATTTTTACTATTTGGGGGGTGTTTTGGGGAAGTGAACCTAGACATGGTGCCACATTTGGATATCAGAATCGTCTTCTTCTCCCAAATACCTTTATGTAAGCCCCATATTGGTTAGTAAATAATTGTATGTCAATTTCGTGCTCTACTCCCCAATACCTTTCATTTGAACCTCATATGACCTGGTCGGTAAATATGTCCGATTAAAGGGTGTTTTGGGGAATGGGGTTGTCCCCCAAGCACTTACCCCTGAAAATAAATCATCACCGTGCTTTACTCTCAAACATCATTTATTTGAACCCCATATTGCCATTGACCTCGGTGGAGTCCCATATTTCCATGGTCGGTAAATATGTCCGATTTAGGAATATTTTGGTGAGTTGGTCTCACAAACACTTGGTCCGACAGTTGGATATCAAATATGTTTTCTAATCTTAAATATCTTTCCTTTGAGTCCCATACTGTCGTGACTGGTTTTGGGAGTCTCCTCCTCCAAATCTCCGGGATCTGGTGTTTCTGAAAATTAGGGTAAGAGAGGGTCCTCTAGCCAAATCGCGCAGACAAGCTGGTGCATACGCCTTATCAGCGTGCCACCTCCCATCTTAAATAGTTCAGCGGGCAACTAATCAGCCTCAGCTGTCTTGTTGTTCTTAAGTCGGGTCGCTGCAACTTGGACCTCATTCTGACAAGGAGGTAAACATTCAATATCATGATAAGAGATTGGTTCTATGGTATCCTTTTAGCCGCCATAATCGGACACAAGCAGCTGGATAAAATGTTCTTTTCATATCTCCAGCATACTATCTGTATCAGTTACCAAAATTTCCTTTTTTGTCTCTGCAGGAGGATGTGAGTGTACCATAGCCATCACTTTGATGTTTGATTCTTTGGTAGAATTTTCGGAGTTAATTCTAACTCCTGTACATCTCAATTCGCGCACTCGTTTTTCCATTTCCTTTCTGCGGATAAGACGTTTGTCCTCTCTCCTTTTCTCTCGATACCTCTCCTTCATCAGTTCAATTGCTACTGATTGTAGGGTTGCTCTGTATGCCGCATTTTTCGTTTCGGTAGCATCTCGACACTTTTGGTCGTAGCATGGGTATCTTGAGGAAGGCTTCCGGAACCCAAGTACGGATTTCGCGGCATTTTTCATGGAGTGAGCAATGGTTTGCCACTGCGCCATTATATCATCGCAACAAGGAATGCTTTCGTCAAGCAGTTGGATCAGTCGAGTGGAGTATGCCATTGCCGTCTGTTGTGTTTGCAGCTTTTCAGTGTCAGATCATACTTTTCTCTTCATACATAATGATCGGAATTATATTCGCTGTTCGGATCGATCGTATATCTAACACTATAGGTGAATGCCTTCCATCTATCAGAACGTAATCAATATGGTTTTTCTTGTTCTGATCGGGTGACAGCCATTTGGCCGCGAAAACTATTTATTAGCCTCAACCCATTATCAGACGTTATCTCGTTAAATCTTCCAACTGTTGGACCAAAGATGTCTTCCTTTTCTATCTTTGAGTTCAAATCTCCCAGAACGATTTTAATATCATGGGCAGCGTTCATATTCTCTCTCTAGGCGCTCGTAGAAAATATCCTTGGCCTGCTCGTCCTTTTCTTCCGTCGGGGCATAGACACAAATAAGACTGATGTTCAAAAGTTTGGCTTTTATGTGGATTGTGGCTAATCTCTCATCCACCGGAGTAATGCTGGATCAAAGGTGTTTCAATCTCCGACTGAATGTGGCAATTAGCAACCCTAATGATGTCACTGTTGAATTTCAGTTCAGATTTAAATATAGCTTGCATATGCATTTTGTTTTCCGCCGACTTTTTGAAACTACTTTGATAATAAAAGTTACTGGTGCAGTGTTTAAAAAGATCGATTATGCCCAACTTTAATCAGTACTTGCTGTTTACAAGAAGTGGTGGAATGGCTAAAATATGTCATAACGACTATTCTTAGCCAGCCAGGCAGCCAAATCAAAAAACTTCTTCGACTGTAGCAAGTCTTTCTCACGAGTTGGCTAAATAGTTTAAAATTCAGCCTTTCTGGGTGCCGGGCCACAGAGATATCCCAGGGAATTGTAGAGCAGGCGAGCTTGTAAGACTACGGTTTATCATACACATTCCAGGGAAACTGAAATCTATGCGTATGCCTCTCACGACGTATAAGCTACGCCTTCAGGATCAAGTTTGAGAGGCAACAAATGACAGATGGTCACAAAGTGGGGATTGTAAACACTCTGATATAGATTTGGAGAGGTTTGCTGTTTTGCTGTCGTTGACTAGAACGGGCGTCTCAGTCATTGTGTCCGTCATGACAGGTGACTGTCTGAACGGTAAGCATGCTGACAGACTGAAGGTTGCAAGTAACGACATCTGTAGATGACGTGGTGTTGTCGAGGAAGAAGGGACTTTATAACATCTGCTGTGTGGGTGTGTGTGTCCCGGTTTTTTTGTTGTTGTTGTGGCCACATGTCTTTATGTGGCGGTGAGCAAACTCGTTCCGATCCAAAGGACCAATCGCCGCGGGAACATGATGGCCATTAGTTATTTAAAGGCCCCAATAACTCGCCGTGTCATATAGAGCATTAAAGGCACTCAGTATTTATGCAAGAGCCGGTGCTGACCGTCCTCTCTTTGAAACTGTCCGCTCGATTGTCCGCTACTGCAATTACAGCTACTTCGTATGGATCATTCCACTATCCGCATCCTGTGGACGCGCCCGGTAGCTTGCAGCTAAGCTTCTCGCGATAACAATGAACACCACACAGTTAGGAGCTCAAATTTCCAGCTCATGTGGTGCTCATAGTTATACGCTGCCGCACTGGCAGCGACCTCAAAAGGAGTTCCCCTTAAGGTTCTAATTTCTTTGAAAACTTGTCTGATTTAGGATATGACCTATTACGGATGCTGACTGAGGAGGGATTTGAACCAGTCTGCTACGCCGACGATGTTATAATACTTCTAAGAGGTAACGATCCGAACGAGCTATGCAGAAGGGCCGAAAGGGTCTTGCATAAGGCATATGGCTGGGCTAGACCCAGAGATCTCAATGTTAACCCAGAGAAGACTGAAATATGCCTGTTCACGAGGAAGACGAAGGTGGGCCAATTTAACGCAACGATTTCGATATCTGACAAGGTCAAATACTTAGGTGTGATCTTGAACAGGAAACTGAATTGGAAGTGTCACATTCAGGAGCGTATGGAAAAGGCTCACAGATGTTGGGCACTATGTAGACGGGCCGTAGGCTCGTAATGGGGCCTGAACCCTAGGATAGTCCACTGGCTCTACAGGAGCGTTATCGGACCAATACTTACTTCCGCCTCAGTAGTTTGGTGGACTGCTATGGAGAAAAAGTGCATCATAATGACCATACAACAGGTTCAGAGAACATGTTGTCTTGCCATAGGCGGAGCGATGAGGACCACGCCCACTACGACACTGGAGACTATTCTATATATCCGACCCATTGACATACAGATTAAGTGTGAGGCAGCCACTGCGGCTATGAGACTTAAGGCGATGTGAGAAAGGATTGAAGATGGGAGCAGCTCATACCATCGCGGTATAATCGAGGCGACGATAGGAAACCTGGAAGGAGGGAGAGAGGTTTCCGATCGGATACCTGAGATGAACCTTGAAGTCGAGTGCGACGCACTGCTGCCATCGGCACAGTCTTGTATTGAAGGAAACCTATTATTGCCATCTGGAAGATCATATTACACGGATCGATCAAAGCTAGAGGACAGAGTGGGCCTGGGGGTTTACATTGAAAAACCCAGGGACTGACATCTGTTTTAGACTAAAGTGCAAATTTTGCCCATGAACATTCCACTAAGGAACAGGGGTAAACTTCTCACCTATCACTGAGTGCAGTCCGATTCAAGTTTTTAGCTCAATGATAAGGGGCCTCCTTTTTATAGCCGAGTCCGAACGGCGTGCCGCAGTGCGACACCTCTTTGGAGAGAAGTTTTACATGGCATATTAACTCACAAATGTTGCCAGCATTAAGAGGGGAAAGCCACCGCTGAAAATTTTTTCTGATGGTCTCGCCAGGATTCGAACCCAGGCGTTTAGCGCGGCGGTGGCCTCCATCTGTTCTGTTTTAGACTGCCTGACCATAATACGGTCCTGCAGGCGGAGATCCGGCGGATCACGGAATGCGTGAAGTGGTGCGGTGCTAACGTCGAGTCTGAACATCTTTACAGTAAAATTGCTTTAAGGGCAATAACAACCAGGACGGTAAGGTCACGAACAGTTTTGCAGTGTAAGAAGGAGATTAACGCCTTCTCTGAGGATGGGAAAATCCGCATTATTTGGGTGCCGGGCCATAACGGAGTAAGGGGAAATGAAAGGGCAGACGATTTGACGGTGAAGGCCAGAGGTCTGCCGTCAATAAACTTGGTTAACCCGAACCCTTTCGTGTCGACGCAGTCCGAGTTAAGGAAGTGGGCGACGAATGCGCATGCAACATTGTGGAATAGCGAAACGGTCGGTAGGACGGCGAAAATCCTATGGGGTGTTCAAGAACGTGAGAAGATGAGGCTATTACTGAAAGGAAGCAAGAAATAGGTCAGTATAGCTGTTGGTATCATAACGGGACACATAGGACTACGAGCTCACTTATGAAAAATCGGTGGGGCAAGTGATAGCATGTGTGATAGCATGTGTGATAGCATGATGATGAGACGTTAGAGCATTTCCTTTGTCATTGCCCGGCTTTCTCGTCCTACAAATACCGGTACTTAGGTGGAGACACAATATCAGACATGAACCAATTTAAGGGAGTGGCATTGAAAACAATTAAGGATTTTGTAAGTAGCACGGAATTCCTAACATAAAATTTTCTTTTAAGAGGTTGCTTTATAGATTTTAGAGCGCACAACAAGCCGAGTACTGGTTTAGGTGTATGTCCATAGTGGCATGGGGCGGATTAATATCGGCACCCTCTTTTCAACCTAACCTAACCTAGGATATCAACATTCGCAAGTTGTTGGGGTTTTATAACGATCTGCATAGTTCAACGGTAGGAACTAAAGGGCATCTTCCTGGTTCTGTTTATGTGGTATCACAATGGGCGAAAACGTTTAAGGGAGTTTGATGGCTGACTGCCACTTAAACTTAACTTAACCTAACCTAAAGCGATCTGCATAGTTCAATGGTAGGAACTAGAGGGCATTTTCCTTCTTCTATTTTGTGTGGTATCACAATGGTCGAAAGCGTCTAAGTAAGTCTGATGGCTGCCTGCCACATAAACTTAAACAAACCTACTGTTAACCTTTGATTTATTTGCAAGGCCTTATTACCTAAATTTCAATACCTCCGTATTGACACCTGTTACGAAATAGACAATGTCTCAATGGGATTTTTTTCGCTTCTTGTTAAGGCACACAGATTAAGTGAATACGAAAAATTACGTTACAGGTTTCATAAATGGGTACATCCTACTCGCTACATCTGCTTACTCTCCATAGACAGCGGGAAAGAGGAATGTACATTAGATACAGCAAAAATATGTTGAGAGGGATTTATTTCAGCCATATCAAACGTGCAACGATGTGGGAAAACATTATGCGGAATCGCAGATTTTGGTTTTCGTTATGTTGTTTTTTTTTTTCTAACAACTCTGTTATGTCTTTCACAAATCAATGGTGGTTTGGCTCTAAGGTTAAACGCCATTTGCCATGGTAAGGTTGGGTTTTGCTTGAATTGCTGTTTCCAAGAGCTGAAGAGGATATATTTCTTTACAAATTTAAATACAAACTGAGTTTGTACAAAAGTATTCAATACACCATGAATATCGTGCAAATCTCACGTTGACGCCTCTTATTTGGGGTCTTGAAAATTTATGCAGACAATAAGGCGAATTAATAATCCTCATCATAAGGCCATTGTCGCAGCATAATAATTTAAGAACCACAATGCATCAACCCATACCACTTTGAGACAAGTAAATGAAGAGCCACCTGTGTAAAATTGTTAGGTACCGTGTCACTTGAAAAAAATGGTTTGGCAGCCATATAAAAACTTATCCTCAATGAGGCACTGGCGTGACTGCGGCACGCCTTTATTGGGTTTAAGGTTAAATCGAAAAGCACTCTTGGATATGTGAGCAGTTTACCCTCTGTTCCTTAATGGTATGTTTGAGAGAAAATTTGCAATTTTTTTTACGCTGAATTAAAGTTGAATCCCTTTTCGTAGTTTAAATTTCAATTGCGATTTTTTGAGTTCTGAAATCACTTTCATAAATTTGATTTAATTTTTTCCTTCTCCTACTCCTTAAAGCAACTTAAACAATTTTGCTTCTCGCTAGTTGGCAAAGTTGATTTAAAATATTATTGTGGTCATCCCCAACCTCAAGTTCCGTTCAACGCTAATGAGGATGAGAGCATAATCAGCAAAAACTCAATTGTGCACATTTACTCGGTACCTTATCTGTAAGTTAGTAGCCGAGGAATAAAGAATTGCCGCTGACTAAATAAACACTCTGATAGATAAACTCTCTGTTTATGCTCCAATACAGGCACCGTTTTAAAAGTCACGTATTTCTATCCTTGCCAAGATAAGGACCACAATGAAGTAGCAGCTGCATACGGTCTTCTACTGGCCAGAAGCAAGAGAGGTAGCACGCACGCAAATAAAATATATAATGTACTGTGGGCCCTAGGCAGAGTTTAAGAGGATAAAATCGATTTTGAAACCAAGCTTTTATTTAATGAAAAATATGTAATAACCAGTTAGGCTATATCTTCTTCTTGTATATAAAATTCAATTTGTGTTTATTTGTCGGTTTGTTCCGTATAGACTCAAAAAAGGCTGAACCGATTACAGATTGTGTAGGTTGGTCTGGAAGGAAAAATAGGCTATATAATTTTTTGATATCGGGAGGGGCGGACCCTCCCCCTTACCACAAAAAAATACCCCAAAAATAAAAGTAGACCGATCGGGACAATATAGGATTCAAATGAAAGGTATTCAAGAGTAGAGTACGAATTTCATAATAAAAGTTGTGTCCAATTACCTGGGGGGCCGCCCCAGACCCAAAACCCCTTAAAATAGGTTTATTTGACGATCTTGACAATATGGGACTCAAATGAAAGGTAATCGGGAGTAGGTTACGAATATGGTCAGGAAGTAGGAATTGGCTTTATAATTTATTGATAACGGAAGGGAGCGGACCTTCCGCCGTTACCCCAAAAACACCACCCAAAATCAAAAGTGGGCCGATAAAGACAATATGAATATCAAATGAAAAGTATGCAGGACTAGATAAGGAATCTGGCATACAAATTCATGTCGAAGTATAGGGGGTCACCCCACCCCCACTAAAATGCCCAAAAATGGGCACATTAGCCAATCACGGATATATGGATATATGAACAACGGCAGAACCGATTTTCTCGAAATTTTCGCATATTGTGTAGGTTGGTCTGGAAGAAAACATAGGCTATGTAATTTTTCGGTATCGGAGGGGAAACGGACCCTCCCCCTTATGCCAAAAATACAACCAAAAATCAAAAGTGGACCGATCAGGAGAATATAGGTATCAAATGAAAGGTATTGAAGAGTAGAATACGCATATGGTATTAAAATTTGAGTTCAAGAACCCATCGGGCCGCCCCAACCCCAAAACAGACATATTGTACGTTCATTTCAATATGGGGCTCAAATGATAGGCATTCGGGAGTAGATTTTGAATCTGACATACAAAATTACATTGAAGTATAGAAGGTCACGCCACCCCTCAAAAACGCCATTAGACCCGTTATGACTGTATGATACTTGGCTGAACCAATTTTCTTAAAATTTTCATAGATTGTGTACGTTTGTTTGGAAGGATAATTTTTAGATATCGGGTGGAGGCGGGTCTCCCCCTTACCCCAAAAACGCCACCCATATCCGAAGGTGGTCCGATGGGCACAATAAGGGTATCAAATGAAAGGTATTGGAGACCAGAAAACGAATATTGCATTAAAATTTGGGTCCAAGTACACAGCGGGCCCCTTCCCAACCCCAAACCTCCTCTAAACAGATATATTCGAAGTTCATATCAATATGGGACTCAAATGAAAAGTATAAGGCAGTAGATTACAAATATGGCATAAAACATTAGGTCCAAGTAATAGGAGGTCGGACACACCCAAATACCACCAAATGGGCATATTAGCTGACCATGACTATATGGGACTCAAATGAAGAAATTAGGGAGTAGATTACGAATATGACATTAAAATTTGCGTTCAAGTCTAGATGGCGGTTTTCTTCCTGAAGATACGTCAAATTGGTTATTTGACCCATTTGACGCATATACTATATAAAGCTATATAAGACTATATATACCCCTACCCTACAATTATAAATTCGGGCAATGGATATATGTATATGAGAGTTATATCTGAACCTGAACCGACTTTTTTCGAACAGATAGGTAGTAATTGGTATTACTAAGGCCACACAAGTGCAAATCGGACGATACATATATATGGGAGCTATATCCAAATCTGAAGTCTTGCAGATATATTAAGATCAGTAACAAAACAACCCGTGCCAAATATTGTGCAGATCGGTTAAAAATTGGAGTTACTACAGCCATAAAAGCGCAAATCGGGCGATATATGTATATGGGAGCCATATCGAAATCTATATCTAAAAAGAGACTTATGCAAAATTTCGTGACGATCGGACAACAAATACGACCTGTACCTTGATTACAAGAATACATGGACTCACAGACGGATATGGCTAAATCGAATCAGAAAGTGATTCTAGGCCGATCGGTGTACTTATCAAAGGGTCTAGCTCTTTTCCCTCTTAGCGTTGCAAACAAATGCACAAACTTTTAATACAAACTATTAATTTGTACCACAGCGGTGGTGTAAAATAGAAAATCTAACGCCTTTTACAGCTCCAATATAAACCGAACTCTCTATTTTACTTCTTGAGCCCCTAGAGGGCGCAATTTTCGAATTGGTTGAAATTTTACGCAATGACTTCTTCTATGGTCTCAAACATTCAATTAAATTATGGTTCAAATCGGACCACAACTTAATATAGCTCCAATATTATAGCAATTCTTTTCTTTTATCTTTTGTTTGCCTAAAAAGAGATATCGGGAAAAGAACTCGACAAATGCGATCTATGGTGGAGGGCATATAAGATTCGGCCCGGCTGAACTTACCACACTTTTATTTGTTTCTGGTGGTCTTGTCAGGATTTGAACCCAGGCGTTCAGCGTCATAGGCGGAATTACTAACCTCTGCGCTACGATGGCCTCCGGCGGTGGTGTAGGGTATAAAAATAGGCGCCCAAGTAGCGGGCTCGTAAAACCAGTGCAGGGTACTGGGTTCGATTTGTATCAGAGACTTTGGTATCAAACTGGATAAAAAATGTTCAAATAGTAGTCCTATTAAAGATATGAAGCCGAGTCCGTGCGGCGTGTGACACCTCAAATGTCCCTAGCATTATTGAGAATATAACCACCGTTGAAATTGTTGATGTTCGATGTTCTTGTGGGGATTTGAACCCAGGCGTTCGGCATCAATAGCCTCACTACTGTTGATGTTCGCTAAAATTGTTGATGTTCGATGTTTTTGTGGGGATTTGAACCCAGGCGTTCAGCATTACTGGCCTCAAAACTGCTTCTAGACCCATGTTAGAAGCTCATAATTTCCATGAAATCTACCCAAATCTTATGAAAGAGATCAGTTTTTGGCCTTCGGTAGACTATAAGTGTCCAATTTATTGCCTTGAACCTATTTTTTTCCTTGAAATTTCTCAAACAATGATCCTTATAGCCACAGTGCAATGTCACAAAAGAAGAAAATGAATACCCGAGCATCTCATCTAACCGTAATGCAAAAGGTCATTTCAAGTTAAATTCATGTAAAATCAGTTAAATATGTAAATGTGCAAATAATTCGAAGCCAACGGTACCGAACGGCACGAGGCAAGTCACTTATACCGTAAAATCTGCAGCAGCACTCTCAAATAAACAACGGTAATGACTTGACAAAATGGGCATATAAAATAGAAGAGAATAAAACAAGTTGAACGTAAAAAAAGATGTAACGAGGAGCTAGGCTGAGATAGGTGCGCATGTTGATTAATGATTACTTTTGGGTTTTTATGTACATGCATAGACTTATGTATGCTGTTATCAGCAAACACTGTTTTGCCAATTCAATAAAAACATTTAAATTTTTCTGATATGTTAGAAGACATTTTAAGCATTGACTAAACATTAATAAAAAAATTAGTTGAAACCCATTTATTGAAAATTTTTCCCATGAACATTCCACTATGTAACAGGGGCAAACTTCTCACTTATCAATGGGTGCAGTCCAATTCAAGTTTTAAGCTCAATGATAAGGGGCCTCCTTTTTATAGCCGAGTCCGAGCGGCGTGCCGTAGTGCGACACCTCTTTGGAGAGGAGTTTTACATGGCATAGTACCTCACAAATGTTGCCAGCATTAGAAGGGGAAAACCACCGCTGAAAATTTTTTTCTGATCGTCTCGCCAGGATTCGAACCCACGCGTTCAAATTCATAGGCGGACATGCTAACCTCTGCGCTACGATGGCCTCCAAACCCATTTATACTTTGAATAAAAACAAGTAAAAGTGAGTTAAGTTTGGCTGGGTCCAATTTTTATAAAGGGTGATTTTTATGAGGTAGAGGAAAGTCTTTAAAAAACGCACATAAAATTCAGAAAAATGCATGAAATCTTCATTTGAGTCGATCGTACGGTCCATATAATTTAATGTTTGAAGATTATTTCATGCAAATGTTGACTACAAATGCGCCTCAAATGGTCCATCTGCTTAGTCCAATTTTGGCATACTCCAACATTCCAACATTTCTGCCGGTATCTTACGCATAAATGCTTCAATGTTGTCTTCCAATACGTAAATTGAAGCGGGCTTGTCTATGTAGACATGAGCTTTAACATAGCCCCACAAAAAATAATCTAAAGGCCTTATATTGCACGATCTAGGCAGCCAATTGACCGGTTCCGAACTTGAAAGAAAATGTTCAACGAACGCGCCTCTTAACAAGTTCATTGTTACGTCTGCTGTGTGGCATGTGGCACCTTCTGATTAAAACCACATGTCATGTAAGTCAAAATCTTCCATTTTGGGCAAAAAGAAGTTGGATATCATTTCACGATAGCGCTCACCATTCACAGTTACTTTACGATTCGCATCATCTGTGAAGAAGTACGGTCCAATGATGCCACCAGCCCATAAACCGCACCAAACTGTGAGGTTTTCTGGATGCATTGGTAGCTCTTGCCATGCTTCTGGCTGATCTGCACTCCAAAATCGAAAATTCTACTAATATACGTAACCATTGAGCCAAAAAGGAGAAAATGGAAGAAGCGCGCGATGAATTTTCTTAAAAGAGCACGCATTTTGATAATAAAATGCAATAAATTGCAAGCTTTCTTCGTTTGTAAGACGATTCATGGTTAAATTAAAGACCAAACTGAAGTTCAAGCATCTTCAGTTTGGTCTATAATTTGAAATAAAACACGAGCTGAGCTGTTTGAACCAGTAGTGCCAAAAAGAGAAAGCTAAAAATCACCCTTTAAATTGGAACTATATTCAAATCTGAACTGTTTTTTCGAAATTAGGAAATACAAATTTGTTCAGAAATTATATGTGTGCGTCTTTATACTCACCACCATAGAATGGGGATATACTACAATAATTTAGTCATTCCGTAAAGAATATATATTCTTGATCGTCTCGAAATTCTGATTCGAACTAGCCATGTCCCTCCGTCTGTCGAAATCACCATAGAGGTCAAACGCGATAAGCTAGCGTCTTGAAATTTTGCGCAGATGCTTTATATTGATGTAGGTCGTTGGTGATTGCAAATGGGCCTTATCGGTTTAGATTTGGATGTAGCTCCCATATAAACCGATCTCCCGATTTGGTTTTTAGAGCCCTTGGAAGCCACAATTTTTGTCCGATTTGGCTGAAATTTTGCACATAGTGTTTTGTTATGACTTCCACCAACTGTGAGAAGTATGGTCCAAATTGGTCAATAGCCTGATATAGCTCCTATATAAACCGATCTCCCGATATGGCTTCTTGAGCCCTTGGAAGCCTCAACTCTCATCCGTTTGGCTGAAATTTTGCACATGGTATTCTGTTACGACTCCTAACAGCTGTGCCAGGTACAGTCTTAATCGGTCTATAACCTGACATAGGTTCCATATAAACTGATCGCCCGATTTGACTTTTTGAGCCCTTAAAAGCTGCAATTTTTGTCCGATTTATCTGAAATTTTGCATGTGGTGTTTTGTTATGACTTTCAACAACTGTGCCAATAACATCCAAAATCAGTATATGACCTGATATAGCTTCAATGTAATCCGTTCTCTCGGTCATCCTTTTTCGGTTCCTGGAGCCTTGAATTTTAGCTGGTTTGATATAAGTTTGGTATGTAGAATAAAATTAAGCCCTAGAACTTTATTTATTTTGTATAAATTTTTAGCAGAATCCATGGTAGAGGGTACCCAAGATTCGGTTCGGCCGAACTTAGCACATTTTTACTGGTTATATCTTCCATCATAGGATGTCGATGTCAGTCAAAGACTCTTTAAAACACTCTATAGAAATATATCATGAGGAGGGTCTCAGTGAGGAGTCAGGTGGCACTGGCTCTTAATTAAATACTGAGTGCCAATGATACTCCAGATGACAAGGCGACTTATTGGCGACTTAAAATAACCAATGGCCAAAATCACCGTCTGTTCCCAGGTTAAGGGCGGCTGGAGGCGAGCTTCGGATCTTGGAGCAAGTGGCTTGCCACAACGAGGGATACTGTGCAATCCCACAAAACCCATGCGTTTGGGGCACTGGGCCAATAACCCGCCCCCGGAAAACTATGAGAACTACTATGAGAAACAAAGGAATAGTAAAAACGGACCCCTCAACATTGACGACCCACGCCAATGTAAAAAGGACCATGAATGCACCTGGAATGCCCGCACTCTTTATAGAGAAGCTGCAGTATACGCGCTGGCGAATGTATCAGCGAAGTACAAGGCAGATATTACAGCCTTACAGGAAGTGCGATGGATTTGGAATGGCGTCACTACAACACCAAACGGTGACGAACTATACTATAGCTGCCATAACACGAGGCATGAATTTGGCTGTGGATTTGTGGTTAGTCGAAGACTGAAACACCTTGTCTCCAGCTTTACTCCGGTGGATGAGATGCCAGCCACAATCCGCATTAAAGCCAAATTCTTCAACATCAGCCTTATTTGTACCCATGCCCCGACGGAAGACAAAGACGAACAGACCAAGGATATTTTCTACGAGCGCCTGGAGAGAGAATATGACCGCTGCCCCGCCCATGATATTAAAATCGTTCTGGGAGATTTTAATGCGTATATAGGGAAGGAAGACATTTTTGGACTAACAGTCGAAAAGTTTAGCCTCCACGAGCTAACGTGCAGTAATGGGTTGAGGCTGATAGATTTCGCCGCGGCAAAAAAGCATGGTAGTTATTATACTATAAAAATATTCACAAAGCTACATGGCTTTCACCCTATCAAAACACGAGGAACCAAATTGTTCACGTTGTGATAGATGGAAGGCATTCATACAGAATGTTAGATGTATGATCGATCCGTGTAGCGAATATAGATTCGGATCATTACCTTGTTGCAACAAAGGTTCGCACCCGTTTGAACATGGCGAGGAAAGTACGATCTGACACTGCGCGGAAGTTGGACATTGAAAAGCTTCAAACACAACAAATGGTAACAGCACTCCACTCGACTGACACAACTGCTTGATGAAAGCACTTCTTGTTCCGACTATTGCTCACTCCATGAAAAATGGCGCGAAATCCATACTTGGCTACCGGAAGCCTTCTCCAAGAAGCCCAAGGTACGATCAAGAGTGTCGAAATGCTACTGAAGCCAAAAATGCGGCATATAGAGCAACCCTGCAATCAGTAGCAAAGCGCCAGATGAAGGAGAGGTATCGGGAGAAAAGGAGAGAGGAGAAACGTCTATTCCCCAGAAAGAAAAAGGAAATGGAAAGACGTGAGTGTGAGCGAATTGAGATGTACATGAGTCAGAATGAAGTCCGGAAATTCTACCAAAGAATTAAACATCAAACCGATGGCTTTGGTGCAAGCACATACTCCTGCACAGATAAAGAGAGAAATCTGGTAACTGACACAGATAACATGCTGAGGATATAGAAAGGACATTTTACCCAACTGCTGGTGTCCGACGTTGGCGGCGAAGAAGATACCGCAGACCCAATCCCTGATGATGGTATAAAATGTTTACCTCCTAGTCAGAATGAGGTCCAAGTAGCAGTGACCCGACTGAAGAATAACAAGGCATAGGAGCCGACGGGTTACCCGCTGAACTACAATAAGATCGGAGGCGACACGCTGATAAGGCGTATGCATAAGCTTATCTGCGCAATCTGGCTAAAAGAACGCATATGCCGCCGATGATTGGAACCTCAGCACACTATGTCCCGTACACAAGAAAGGAGACAAGACGGAAGAAAGATACTCTCGAGCGTACTATGCTAAAGATTAAAACCTAAAGTCAATGAGATAATTGCGTCCTACCAATGCGGCTTTAGACCTGTCAAATCCACCCTGGACCAAAAATTCACACTGCGTCAAATCCTGGAAAAGACCCGAGAAGGACATATCAACACCTACCATCTCTTTGTTGACTACAATGCCGCTTTCGATACCCCTTTAAGTCCAAGTATTTCATGCCATGTCTGAGTTTGGTATCCCTGCAAAATTAATAAGACTCTGCAGGATGACACTTGCTGACACGCGTTCCTGAGTAAGAATTGGAAATAATCTCTCCGAACCATTTAATACCAAACGAGGTTTCAGGCAAGGAAACAGCCTATCGTGTGATCTCTTTTATATCCTGCTGGAGATGAAGATTATACGAGATGCGGATGTGAATAGATATGGCACACTAATCACAAGAGAACACATGCTACTCGCCTACGCCGACGACATCGATATCATAGGTCGGTCACCGGAAGTAGTAACTGCAGCCTTTGAAAGAATCGAAAGAGAGTCAGTGAAAATGGGTCAGGCAGTAAATGGAGATAAGACGCTGTAACCGAAACGAATGACACCAGTTTTGAGATAAAGCGAAAAATAATTCTGGCAAATACATGCTACTTTACTTTAGAAACAAGGTTCTTAAGAATGGCTACTAGTGAAAACAGATGAGACAGTGCTTGGAGTACTTGAGAGAAAGATTCTTCGTAAAATATATGGACCAGTTTGCGTTAATGGAGAATATAGGCGACTTATGAACCATGAGCTGTATTATGACTATAGCATAGTAACACGCATCAAAATACAACGGCTGCGTTGGCTAGGTCATGTTGTCAGAATGGATGAAGAAGCTCCAGCAAAGAAGTCTTTTGAAGGCAAACTCGGGAAGACCAAAAGCCCGATGGAAAGATCAAGTGGTGGGAGACACCTCGAAACTTGGTGTCAGATGTTTTAGAATGAGCGCAGAAGATTGAGGCGCTTTGAAAGCTATTCTACGATAGTGGAATAAATGTTCTGTCAAATAAAGTAAGTAAAGTAAAGCAACCATACCCACCACCGTAGAATGGGGATATAGTATTTTACTCATTCAATTTACAACTTCTCGAAATAGTTATCTACGACACCATAACGTATGTATACTCTTGATCGTCTTGACATTCTAATAGTCCATCTATGGAAATCACGATAGCGACCTAATGAACATGAATATCCGCTTGAAATTTTTGCACAGAGACTTCGTTTTGATGCAGGTCGCTAGGGACGGTTAATGGCTGCATCGATTCATATTTCAATATAGCAGCTACTTAAAGCGGTTCTTCGATTTGATTAGCCGATAATCTAGTATAGTTAGCCGATAACCTAGTATAGCTTCCATATAAATCGATTTCTCGGCAAGTCTTCTATGGCCACTAGAATTATACATTTTTGCCTAATTTGGTTGGCGGGGGTCACCGTAGCGCAGAGGTTAGCATGTGCGCCTATGACGCTGGACGCCTGGGTTCGAATCCTGGCTAGACCATCAGTAAAAAATTTCAGCGGTGGTTTTCCCCTCCTAATACTGGCAACATTTGTAAGGTACTATGCTATGTAAAATTTCTCTCCAAAGAGGTGTCGTACTACGGCACGCTGACTCGGCTATAAAAAGGAGGCCCCTTATCAATGAGCTTAAACTTGAATCGGACTGCACTCATTGATATGTGAGAAGTTTGCCTCTGTTCCTTAGTGGAATGTTCATGGTCAAAATTTGCAATTTGGTTGAAAATGTGTACATAGAGTACACATATATACTCCAACTAAGTTTATTTAAAAGCCATCGCAGCGTAGAGGTTAGCATGTCCGCCTATGACGCTGAACGCCTGGGTTCGAGTCCTGGCAGGACCATCTGAAAAAATTTCTGCGGTGGTTATCCCCTCCTAATGCTGGCGACATTTATGAGGTACTTTGCCATGTAAAAACGTCTCCCCAAAGAGGTGTTGCTCTGCGGCACGCCGTTCGGACTCGGCTATAAAAAGGAGGTCTCTTATCATTGAGCTTAACATTGAATTGGACGGCACTCATTGATCTGTGAGAAGTTTGCCCCAGTTCCTTAATGGAATGTTCATGGGCAAATTTACATATACAAGTTTATTTGTGCACATTTTAAGCAAAATCCATGGTGGTAGGTTCCCAAGATTAGTCCCCTCCATTGAGCTAAGCACGTGTTTACTATTTTTGTATAAGTTAAAACTTGTGTGTGTTTTAAATAATTTTGAACCTTTCTAGCTTATATTTTTATCCTTTTGGTTACCCCATTGGCCTACACTTAACTGGCTTCATAAATAGCTCAAAAACCCATTTTTGTATTACAAGGATTTGCATATCAGGTATACAGAAACAAGAGTTTATGTCTCACCGCAAAGCGGCAGCACGTAAATTTTTAATCAAAAATATAATATTGCATTAAAATATTTATAACAAAACAAACCCTAATTGTAGGCAAAAAAAAACCAACAACTTGTTTTCGTAAGGCCAGGCAATTTGTTGTAGTCAAAGCAAGTCACAGCAACAACTTTCTATGGCTACCGATATGACTACTGGTGGTCGGTGTGTGTGTTTGTGTGTGCTCTTTTGAGTCATAAATTAATAATGAAATTTATTAAAAGACCAATTTCATTTTTATGTTAAATGAGACGTTGCACAGTGGGCCAAATGGCAAAAAAATTGGAAATAAGTCTACAACTTTTTATCTGTTGATTTTAGCCATACAAAATGTTCTAGACATTTGTAGAGGAGGACATAGGCTTTCAGAAAAGTGCTGTTGTTGGTCCATATCTTTAATACAGGGTGAGCTACAGGGTGTCAAAGTTGACCACTTTTGACTTCTCCAAGCTTCTGGGGGCCATAACTTTTGATCTACTCAACCGATTTACATGATTTAGGACTCTAGAGAAAGAGCTTGACAAGATCTAAAAAACTTATGCATAAAGTACCATGCCATCGTGTACTGTTAAGGAGTTATGAATTGTTTAATTTTAAAATATGAAAATTTGGCCTTGGTTTTTTTCAGTGTTTTTTAAATAACTCCGTCAATTTTAAAGCTATAAACTTCATACTTCACACAAATTATGCCAGCATATGTGTGCATAAAATACAAAAGGAATCACGTGAATATCTTTGGCGGTTTAAAAATGGCATCGTTTTCAATATGAAAAATATTTTTTTTGTCAAAAAATTGCAAAATTTTTCAAAAAAGATACTCCCATTTCCTTTAAGTTTTCGCAAACTTTGGCCGTCAAAGCATTATCATTTCTTTCCATTTTCACAAAGTCGAGGTATTAAGAAAAGTTTTAAGTGCTAATTTGGCTAATTTCGATATCAAACAACACCGTTATCTTAAGACCAAAATGGCCAATTTTTTTACTAAACTTCAAAAGTTTCTCACTGGAAAAAAAGTTCCACGGGGATTTTTTCGCTTTTTTTGAACTTAAATGAAAGCTTAAAATGTTCCCAACATTTTAAGGTATGTCTCGCCATATCCTAGCCATAAATGAGATCGTAGCGATCAAAATACTGAAAAAAGTCAATTTTCAAGTAGTGCTATATTCATTGCTAAAAAACAAGTATTACGTCACATTTTATTGCAAAGATGTTAAATAAACTTTTATTTGGTAACACTTCTTCTACAAAACACAAAAAGAATCATGGAAATATCTCTATTCTATTCCATTTTATGGAACCGGCAATAAAAAAGTCAATTTTTCAAAAAAGTCGAATTTCCCAAATTTTGTTTTTGTTGTCCTAATTGCACATGACACACTATAGCCATATTTACGCAACATACCTTATCGTAAAGGAAATTTTCATACCTTTCCAACAATGTATAAAACATTTCTCAACTCGGATTCTATCTACTCTAAAATTCATTTACACTTCATTAAACTCTATATAAAAATGTCTATTTGTGAAATGGAACCTTATATGGGGCCTACACTAAAACATTGATAGATTTGCCCAGGGTTTACAATACAAATGTGTTAGAATAAAAAAAGGTCTCCTGCCAAAGTTTAAAAAAATTGGAATAAAAATATGTGTTTTAGAGCGAAAACACTTCGCATCGGCGTGCGTTTATATGTATATTAGCTACTCCCAAAATAAAAAAGCATTTTAGTTTTGTATTATTTGATTTTATTCTCTACCAAATAATCTAAGGTATCAAAATTTAAAAGCTCTTTAATTTGAATGGCATCGGGATCGTCCTTATCTATATCGTCACATATTTTTGGTAGCCATTTAGTTCTGATGCTGTATAGTACCGGATCAGACGATAACAATAAATATTGAAGTAAATCATAATTTTGGTTAAATTTGGTGCTCTTTCGGGTATTGAAAAGCCGGAACTGTTTAACATCTCTATTACGGGATTCCTGAGCTTCTTCTGTAAGTTCTCCTAACGGAAGTATGTTGTATTCCACAATTTCCTTGCCATGATGTAAGACTTTATGTACTGTCGGTGTTAAAGCTTTCCACGAATATAAATCAGATAAAATGTTTTTTGTGTCATTACTATAAGCTTCAAATTTGGTTGAATTTATCATCTTTTTGCTATTGATTACAGCCAAAATCACTTTGAATCGTCTTAGCAAGTGTTCATCAAGACCGGTTATTTTAGATGTCGATACGGGGTCCTCAAAAAACCGCCTTGCCGAGTTGCCATCATTTGTGCTTCCGTATCCGTAAAGAGGTTTATCTATTATAAGTCCCTTTTGTTTAAACTCCAACTGGATTCGATTCTTCTCTTCCTGCCTCATTTTGTGAAGATCTTGGTTGTTTCTAGCAGAGACATCGCGGTTTCCAGGGCTAGTCCGATATTTAAGGTCATACGATAAATGCAAACAATACTCCATGAATCGAATTCTACAGTGCAGGGGCGAAATACCGAAATTGAGCGCATTTTCGTTTACTAAATTTTCATCAGACTTGTCCTCGAATTGCCCATTCTTCTTGCCACAAATATTGCATCTCCAATTGGACATAACGCCAGTTAATGCGTTTGCCACCTTTCCATCGATCATAGTGAGTTGTAGTTGAAACGAAACTTTTATATTTCTTCCCAATTGGTTTATAACAATCATGGGTAATGCAGCAATTTCTTCCTTTATTTCGTTCACCAAAGATCGTGTTGTGTTCCGGTCTTCCTTTGTATACTCAAACCGAATTGGGCGACATAAATATTTTGACCCAGGTGTTCTATTTATCCATATATCTTGAAATGCATTTTCTTTCGATGATGAAGATTGGTCCTTGTACAATCTCATTCTCAATGGTACTAATGATGCCATGAAAATTGATGCGAAGTTGGTATCTATTTCTGTTTGTTGCTTATATTCGGAAAATCCAGATGATCCATCACAACCCCATTTGCTGATCAAAACCACTTCGGAATTATTACATGTGTTCAACTGTTCTTCAGTAAAATTAGAAATAATTCTAACAGCTGTATTTTCAACAAGATCAGCAAGTTTCACTCTTGCTTTTAATTCGTCCACGTATATATTTGATGGCACCATTTTCGTCCTGGTGTTGTACAATTTATGTTTTGAGGGTAAACAACCCCATCCTTTTTCACGAAGAGCCTTCCTCATTGTTGAGTATTTGTTTCTTGAGAGGCCTAGGTTCAAAATCAGGGCCAGTGCATCTTCCTCCGTGAATTCTGTAGTCGATTTTGGAGTTGGAATACTTTCTACCATTCTCTTAACCCTTTTCGGAGATGCTAATGGTAAAACATCGACAATTCGTCCAACATTTTTTGGTTGTGTTTTTAACAATGCTGTTTTGAACGTATCTTTTATTAAATTTGGCGGATGTGCCGCCAATAGTTCCTCTTGTTTTTTCTTTTTGGTTTTCTCCGTAACTTCGTCGTATGCTTTGCTAGGCCGGCCGGGAATCAGCGGTTTAATTTCAATAAGTAGATCCGATTTCAGCCACTTCTCATACATTTTGAAAAACTTGATTTTTGCGAATGAACATTCTGGCAACCTTCTCTCAAATGATTTGTAGAATTTTTCAAGTTTGTCTAAAGCGTCTTTATTTAGCCTTATTCCATATATGTGGTCCAAAGTGTAAACAAGTTCCTTAAATGACTCCGTGTATGATTTGGAATCATTTTTGATGTCCCATACAATTTTCGAAAGAGTGGAATACTTCAGTATGACTTCCATAACTTATAAATGTCCTTTACGCCTCTACAAAATATAATGAAGAAAATTTGGATTTTGTTCAAATATTTATGCAATATATTCACAATTAATGACCCATTTCAGGTATCAGACGCAATCGTAAAAAGGGGTCCAAAGTGCCTCTTTTTACTTACTCTTCTATAATTATTTACCTGGACTCGAATTTGGTTAAAAAAAATGACAATGAATTTTTTATGGGTAGGTTTTTTCACATTCATTGATACGGTGGATTTCCTGGGAATTCGACATAGCGAAACAGGTAACATTTGTCTGCATCAAATCTTAACACAAATATATATATATATGCAGGTATATTTCTAGGTTACTTTTTATTCAAAAATCATCAGCTTACATTAAAAATAGATGTAGGTACTATACAAACGCACGCCGATGCGAAGTGTTTTCGCTCTAAAACACATATTTTTATTCCAATTTTTTTAAACTTTGGCAGGAGACCTTTTTTTATTCTAACACATTTGTATTGTAAACCCTGGGCAAATCTATCAATGTTTTAGTGTAGGCCCCATATAAGGTTCCATTTCACAAATAGACATTTTTATATAGAGTTTAATGAAGTGTAAATGAATTTTAGAGTAGATAGAATCCGAGTTGAGAAATGTTTTATACATTGTTGGAAAGGTATGAAAATTTCCTTTACGATAAGGTATGTTGCGTAAATATGGCTATAGTGTGTCATGTGCAATTAGGACAACAAAAACAAAATTTGGGAAATTCGACTTTTTTGAAAAATTGACTTTTTTATTGCCGGTTCCATAAAATGGAATAGAATAGAGATATTTCCATGATTCTTTTTGTGTTTTGTAGAAGAAGTGTTACCAAATAAAAGTTTATTTAACATCTTTGCAATAAAATGTGACGTAATACTTGTTTTTTAGCAATGAATATAGCACTACTTGAAAATTGACTTTTTTCAGTATTTTGATCGCTACGATCTCATTTATGGCTAGGATATGGCGAGACATACCTTAAAATGTTGGGAACATTTTAAGCTTTCATTTAAGTTCAAAAAAAGCGAAAAAATCCCCGTGGAACTTTTTTTCCAGTGAGAAACTTTTGAAGTTTAGTAAAAAAATTGGCCATTTTGGTCTTAAGATAACGGTGTTGTTTGATATCGAAATTAGCCAAATTAGCACTTAAAACTTTTCTTAATACCTCGACTTTGTGAAAATGGAAAGAAATGATAATGCTTTGACGGCCAAAGTTTGCGAAAACTTAAAGGAAATGGGAGTATCTTTTTTGAAAAATTTTGCAATTTTTTGACAAAAAAAATATTTTTCATATTGAAAACGATGCCATTTTTAAACCGCCAAAGATATTCACGTGATTCCTTTTGTATTTTATGCACACATATGCTGGCATAATTTGTGTGAAGTATGAAGTTTATAGCTTTAAAATTGACGGAGTTATTTAAAAAACACTGAAAAAAACCAAGGCCAAATTTTCATATTTTAAAATTAAACAATTCATAACTCCTTAACAGTACACGATGGCATGGTACTTTATGCATAAGTTTTTTAGATCTTGTCAAGCTCTTTCTCTAGAGTCCTAAATCATGTAAATCGGTTGAGTAGATCAAAAGTTATGGCCCCCAGAAGCTTGGAGAAGTCAAAAGTGGTCAACTTTGACACCCTGTAGCTCACCCTGTATTAAAGATATGGACCAACAACAGCACTTTTCTGAAAGCCTATGTCCTCCTCTACAAATGTCTAGAACATTTTGTATGGCTAAAATCAACAGATAAAAAGTTGTAGACTTATTTCCAATTTTTTTGCCATTTGGCCCACTGTGCGTTGTTTACTTTGGGAGTTGTATTGTGGGGCCAATGTCGAGACTGCCCAGCCAACCAGCCGGGTAGCAGAGTGGCTGGCAGTATAATAATGCAGCCTGACAAAAATTAACGAAGGAGTATGTGGCAAACAATGTGAGAAATAGCCTTACGTGCAGCCATTCAGCAAGACGTTCGCAGCAAAAAGACCAATCAACCATCCACAACACCCTGGATAATATACACAATTTTCCCACTGTTGCTGTTGCTGGAGCTGAGGTAACCTAGTCACTTGGCCAAGCAGCTGGCATTCTAATTCTATTTTGGTTGGCCCTATTCAAAAATGATGGACGTTATTGCTTCATTTGTTGGCCACCAAAAAGGAAGGTATCAGCTGAGCCTCAGCTCTGAAGGCGCCACCAACGCAACACTCCTAAGCAACAAACAGAAACACAGCAAACACACATGCTTGAGAACATCATGGTCAAATACATGGAAAATGGCTCTTGGACTCCTTCACATACCAACATGTTGACAATGAAGACAAATATATTTACCTAGGACTTTGAGTATGTGGTGTGTCCTTAGGCTTTAATAGAGAAATCCTTAAATTCACATTACGTAGACATAAAATATTGGACCTTTGTGTTTACTCCTCTTCCTCGTTATGCGAATATGTAGAGAAAGGGAGTCGGAATGAAGCAATGATGAACGAGCCCCTGTTATGAACGGTATGGTATGCTTTCATGAAGGACATCTTTTTGAATGTATGCCCTTGGGCCCTCCACACCCCCAAGAGTGCTTTTGGATTTAATGTATGTATGCGTGTGTTGTATTGCGCCTTGCGTTTTCAAGGAAATCTCAGATTTACACAGTATCAACTGTTCCAAAACAAAACGACTTTGAGACACTGAAAACTCTTTACAAAAATATCAGCAGATTATTTATTATGCTTTAAAAATGATTTCGGGCAATTGGGCTAGGTTCAACTTCGAAAAAAACGTAGCGAGGTTGAAAACCGCAATGTTTTCGTCTGCCTGCTTGTCGAAAGTACGTCAACTTTCGAAGGAGTAGAGAAAGATTAGCTTGAAATTTTGAACAAATACTTCTAATTGGTGTAGGTGGGTTAGGAACATAAATGGGCCAAATCGATCCATGATTGAATATAGCTGCCATATAAATCGATCTCCCGTTTTGACTTGTTGAGCCTATAGAGGGCGCTATTACTATCCGATTTGGTTGAAATTTTGTGCTATGATGTTTTCTACAACATTCAACAGATGTACCAAGTATGGACTGAATCGGTCCTAAACCTGATGTTGCAAATTTTGCCCATGAAAATTCCACTAATGGACAGGGGTAAAGTTTCTCATATATCAATGAAGAGATCGTTCATCTTGACTAAGAATTTATCGGTTAAAGATAAAATTTGGTTTAACCGGGCACGCAGATATGCTGTCAGATCAAAAGAGGATGAATTTAGGACTTGTCGATTGAACAAAAATGCCAATACCGAAATGCTGTTCAAGCAGGCAAGGACTTCGTGTGCCAGAGTACTTAGACCCGAAAAGTTTCTTTACGAACAACGTCTTCGTGTCAAAGGTATTGCTTCGCCGAGGGGAATTAAGAGCTTTTGGTCAAAGAGTAAAGGGCAACCCATCGGCAATCCCAACTCTTGTTAAAGTATACACTGACCCGGTTGATAAGGCTAATCCACGGGCAGAAATGTTTGCAGGAAATTCTTCCTTGGCGTTTAGCAATCAACCACTCCCCGTGATTGGTAGTGTATCTAGTTCAATGCCTCAGATATACTTTCGAACACGTGGAGTTAAAAGGGTCCTTGTGGATATCGACGTTAATAAATCTCCGGGCCCGGACGGTATATCAACACTTGTCCCTTCTAAGTATACTTCGACGCTTGCTCTTCCACTACGCAACCTTTTCAACTTTGCTTAGCGTGAGGGAGTTTTCCCGGCGAGTTGGAAGGTTTCAAACGTTCAGGCCATCCCCAAAAAAAAAAAAAAAAAAAAGGGGGGGGGGGCGAAAAACCCTGCGAATTACCGCCAATTATGATATGCTCTGCGCTCTCCAAGTTTATGTTAAATAACACGCCGGTTGATAAAGCTAATCTACAGGCTGAAATGTTTGCAGGAAATTCATCACTCCCCTAGTTCGATGCCTCAGATATACTTTCGAACACGTGGAGTTAAAAGAGTCCTTGCGGATCTCGACGTTAATAAATCTCAGGGCCCGGACGGTATATAAACACATGTCCTATGTAAGTGTTCTTCGACGCTTGCTCGTCCACTACGCCGTCGAGTTGGAAGATTGCGAACTTTTAGGCCATCCCCAAACAAAGGAGGGGCGAACAACCCTGCGAATTACCGGCCAATTGTGATATGCTACGCGCTCTCCAAGGTTATGGAGAGTATGGAAAACCATCATCTTGTCATATACTTAGAGTCCAATGACCTTCTTAGTGACAGACAGTATGGGTTCCGCAGAAATCGCTCTGCGGGAGACCTAATGGCATTTGTGTCGCAACGAGGGAGTCGCTCTATCCACCAGTTTGGTGAGAGTAAGGTCGTGGCTCTGGATATCTCCAATGCATTTTATAGGGTCTGGCACGGTGCACTTTTATCAAAGCTTGTCGCTGTTAGAGTCGGTAATAACTTTGTTCGATTTATTTCGAGCTTTCTCAGAGATCGCACTATACGAGTTTTTGTAGATGGGTTCTCATCAGATGAGTACACATTGACCGCAGGTATGCCACAAGGCACTGTCCATTCCCCTTCCCTTTTTCTTATTTTCATTGACGATCTATTGGGTCAGACTTCGAATCCTGTCTACTCATTTCCCGATGACAGCAGTCTGTGTCATTTGCCGATGACAGCAGTCTGTGTCGACCATAGGCCCAGTCCTCAAGAAATTGTGGGCAGGAGGCGCATTATGGATCAGACGCTCTCCCAGGATTGGGGTATGGGTTCTGCAGAAATCGCTCTACGGGAGACCTAATGGCATTTTGTCTGAACGAGGGAGTCGCTCTATCCACCAGTTTGGTGAGAGTAAGGTCGTGACTCTGGATATCTCTAAGGCCAAGGCCAAAGCCTGTCGCTTTTGGAGACGATAATAAGTTCGTTCGATTTATATCGAGCTTTCTCAAAGATCGCACTATACGAGTTGTTGTATTGGTTGCCCAAAAAATAATTGCGGATTTTTTAAAAGAAAGTAAATGCATTTTTAATAAGACTTAGAATGAACTTTAATCAAATATACTTTCTTTACACTTTTTTTCTAAAGCAAGCTAAAAGTAACAGCTGATAACTGACAGAAGAAAGAATGCAATTTCAGAGTCAAAAGCTGTGAAAAAATTTGTCAACGCCGACAATATGAAAAATCCGCAATTACTTTTTGGGCAACCCAATAGATGGGTTCTCATCAGATGAGTATACATTAACCGCAGATGTGCCACAAGGCTTTGTCATTTCCCCTTTCCTTTTTCTTATTTTCATTTAGGGTCTATTGGGTCAGACTTCGAATCTCGAAGTCTCCTCATTTGCCGATGACAGTAGTCTGTGTCATTCATATTCATTCGACCATAGGCCCAGTCCCCAAGAAATTGTGGACAGGACGCTCATTATGGATGAGACGCTCTCCCAGGATTTGTTGGCCATTTCCGAGTGGGGTAGAATGAACAGAGTAGACTTTAACGCACAGAAGACGCAGTGCTGTTTCTTGTCTCACAAGCGATTCACTAACCCACTTCAATCGTCGATATCTATCTATGGTATAGATATTGAACAGTCAGATGCTCTTGATATTCCGGCCATTAAGATACAATGTGATGTCCGTTGATCAAAACACCTATTCGAAGTGTCGAAAGAAGCATTCAAGTGTTTGGGCTTTCTTAAGCGATGCAAGAAATATTTCACCTCTTCTGATCTTGTCAATATCTGTACTACCTACATCAGGCCGAGAATGTAGATATAACTCTCATATATGGACAGGAGCTCCAAAATAATCCTTGGAGCTACTTGACCGGGTTCAACGGAGAGTGATGGTGTTGATTGGGGACAGTAGAGTATCCAACTCTATTGCATCTCTTGAACATCGTCGGAATGTGGGAAGCGTTGTATTGCTCTATCGTTGTTTTTATGGCGTGTATTACAGGGATCTTCGTCTTCTTATCCCTGACGTTAGGATATTCACCAGCAATACAAGACATGCCAGGAACTCACACCCGTTGGTAATTGATTGGCCAGTCGACCGAACCACGCATTACCAAGAAAATTCATTTTTCGCCCGAACCATTCGTATGTGGAATCGACTTCCGACTTAAACTTCCGTTCAGAAATTTAAGACTAACATCAATAAACACTACTCCCTCTTTCCCCCCTCCAACCCTTAACTTTCCTAATTGCCAACGCAACGCACTGCATATATAGGGGACATCCCCTGTGTGTTGGTTATGTGAAAAAAAAATACAAATCGTTCTCTTGAGACCACATGGGGCTGCCTGAAATTTTGTACAATGACTTCCATTAGTCTTCATCATCCAAACCAAGTATGTCTCGAATCGGTCCATGGCATAGCAATTCTTATTCATTATCCTTTGTTTGCCCATAAAGAAATTCCGGGCAAAGAACTTGATGAAGAACTTGAACCATTTCAGGTTCTGCCGTTTTTCCCACTATCATGGCTTTTGGAAACGCCATCAGTATCACTGTAACGATTTATGGTGCGATATACAAATATCAGGCCTTTATTCACAAAACTTAGAGAAGATTTGAAATAGATTTGTTTGACATATTTCCTTTATAGAACAGCCAAACAAACCTATTCTAAGACTTCATATGGTTTCATGAATAAGGCCGTAAATTCTTTTTGAGGTGTTGAAGTTCCCCAACTATAGCCGGCTGTGACGTCTTTCTTAGCTAGGCCCAAACACATTGAAAAAACTTAACATAAAACCTCAATCACTACATTCGTATAAGTGAAATCACTTCGCACCTTTCCTATATACATTTCAAGGCTATCGTTCCTTTTAATAAGGATTGAAGAAAGATTCCAACATTGATGCTAAAAATACAATTTTCAATCAGAAAATGTAAGACGACCCTTAAAAACCGCATAAAAACATATCGTTTGCTTAAGACCTTGAACAAAAAAAAAGGAGATGCTAGCACAATGCTTCTTTATATTTATTCAATGACAAAAAAACACAGAAAGAGACATGAGGAAAAGCAATCCTTGTTTTTCCTTTGAACAGTAGAGATAATTAAGCCTTTTCAGGCAGCTCAAGTAGGCATATAAATTTCACCTTTTCAATTTTATTAATTTGTTAGATTTACTTTCATTCTAAGATATGAAAATGGCAAAAAGTTCGAGGTTAGCAAATTTATGTATACTAGAGTGTCCCAAAAAACAAAAAGTCTATTTTTTGAAACGCATACCCTCTATTTTCGTCCTTTTGATCCCGATACGAAAAATACGAAATATTATGACAAGCGGTTAAAATACACCTTAGGAATCCGGTTAAGTATTTTAGGCCCCAGCATAAAATTGGTGAACTACTCACTTACTTTTATTGCCTTTACAGAACATTTGTTCCACTAATCGAACATAGAATAGCTTTCCAATCGATTTTCCGCGCTCATTCTATACTCTCTGACACCAAGTTTCGAGGTGTCTCCCAACACTTGATTTTCCATCGGGCTTCTAGTCGTCCCGGTTTGCCTGTACCACCGTGTTTGCCTTCAAAAGACTTCTTTGCTGGAGCTTCTTCATCCATTCGGACAACATAGCCTAGCCAACGCAACCGTTGTATTTTGATACGTGTAACTATGCTATCGGGCCGGGGTGGTAGCCAAGCGTGCTTGGAAAACCAGTGCAGGGGTCGTTCGTCTTATCCATTTCGTCTTATCTCCATTTACTGTCAGACGAATTGTCACTGATGATCTTCCGATCCTTTTAAAGGAATCAAAGGAATTCCGTGCTACTTACAAAATTCTTAATTGTTTTCAATGCCACTCCCCTTAGTTGGTTCATGTCTGATATTGTGTCTCCACCTAAGTACCGGTATCTGTTGGACGCGAAAGCCGGACAATGACAAAGGAAATGCTCCAACGTCTCATCATCTTCCCCGCATGCCCATGATGTCACTAGCCGCACTGATTTTACATAAGTGAGCTCGTAGTCCTATGTGTCCCGTTATGATACCAATAGCTATACTGACCTCCTTCTTGCTTCCTTTCAGTAATAGCCTCGTCTTCTCACGATCTGGATCCCCCAATAGGATTTTCGCCGTCCTACCGACCGTTTCGCTGTTCCACAATGTTGCATGCGCATTCGTCGCCAACTCCCTTAACTCGGACTGCGTCGACCCGAAAGGCTTCAGGTTAACCAAGTTTATTGACGGCGGTCCTCTGGCCTTCACCGCCAAATCGTCTGCCCTTTCATTTCCCCTTACCCCGTTATGGCCCGGCACCCAAACGGTGCGGATTGTGTCATCCTCAGAGAAGGCGTTAATCGCCTTCTTACACTGCAAGACTGTTCGTGACATTACCGTCCTCGTTGTTATTGCCCTTATGGCAATTTTACTGTCGGTAAAGATTTTCAGACTCGACGTTCTCGCGTTAACACCACACCACTTCACGCATTCCATGATCGCCCGGATCTCCGCCTGCAGGACCGTATTATGGTCAGGCAGTCTGAAACAGATGTCAGTCCCTGGGTTTTCAATGTAGACCCCCCTGCCCACTCTGTCGTCTAGATCCATCCGTGTTACATGATCTTCCAGATGGCAATACTAGGGTTCCGTCAATCCAAGACTGTGCCGATGGTAGCAGTGCCGCGCACTCGAGGTTCATCTCAGGTATCCGATTGGAAACCTCTTCCTTCCAGGTTTCCTATCGTCGCCTCGATTATACCGCGATGGTATGAGCAGCTTCCATCATCAATCCATTCTCCCAACGCCTTAAGTCTCATAGCCGTAGTGGCTGCCTCACACTTAATCTGTATGTCAATGGGTCGGATATTTAGAGTAGTCTCCAGTGCCGGGCGTGGGCGTTGTCCCCATCGTTCCTCTTATGCCAACACAACATGTTCTCTGACCGCATTGATAGGGCCCAACTATCTCATTGACTTTAGGTTTTAATCTTTCACACAGTACGCTTGAGAGTATCTTGTCTGCTATGGGGAGACTTATTCCTTAGTAGTTGGCACATTCCGTCTTGTCTCCTTTCTTATGTACGGGACATAGTATGCTGAGGTTCCAATCATCGGGTATGCGTTCTTCTAGCCGGATTGCGCAGACAAGCAGAAACATATGCATTATCAGCGTGTCGCCTCCGGTCTTTAATAGTTCAGCTGGCAATCCGTCGGCTCCTGCTGCCTTGTTGTTTTTCAGTCGGGTCACAGCTACTTGGACCTCATTCCGACTAGGAGGTAAACTTTCTATACCATCATCAGTGATTGGTTCTGCGGTATCCTCTTCGCCGCTAACGACAGACACAAGCAGTTGGGTAAAATGTTCTTTTCATATCCTGCGTCATTTACCAGATTTCCTTCTTTGTCTCTGCAGAAGGATGTGCCTGCACCAAAGCCATCGGTTTGATGTTTATTTCTATGGTAGAATTTTCGGACTTCATACTGACTTCTGTACATCTCAATTCGTTCACACTCACCATTTCCTTCTTCTTTCAGCGGAATAGACCTTTTTCCTTTTCTCCTGAAACCTGTCCTTCATCTGGGGCGTTGCTACAGATTGCAGGGTTGCTCTGTATGCCGCAGTTTTGGCTTAGTAGCATCTCGACACTCTGGGTCGCACGATGGATTTCTTAGGGCGGGCCTTCGGTACCCAAGTACGGATTTCGCAAAGGTTTGCCACTGCACCATTATATCATCGGGACAAGGAGTGCTTTCAGCAAGCAGTTGGATCAGTCGAGTGGAGTATGCCGCTGCCATTTGTGGTTTTTGCAGCTTTTCCAGCTTCCGTGCAGTGTCAGATCGTACTTTCCTCGCCACGTTCAAACGGGTGCAAACCTTTGCTGCAACAAGGTAATGATCCAAATCTATATTCGCTCCACGAATCGATCGCTGGATGAAAGCCTTCCATCTATCACAACGTGATTAATTTGGTTTCTCGTGTTTTGATCGGTTGACAGCCATGTGGCTTTGTGAATCCATCGATGTTGAAATCTCGTGATACTAACTACCACGTTTTTTTCCGCGGCGAAGTCAATCAGCCTCAAGCCATTACTAGACGTTATCTCGTGGAGGCTAGACTTTACGACTGTTGGACCAAAAATGTCTTCCTTCCTTATCTTCGCATTAAAATCCCCCAGAACGATTTTAATGTCATGGGCGGGGCAGCGGTCATATTCTCTCTCTCTAGGCGCTCGTAGTAAAGGTCCTTGGTCTGCTCGCCCTTTTCTTCCGTCGGGCATGGATACAAATAAGGTTGATGTTGAAGAATTTGTCTTTTACGCGGATTGTGGCTAGCCTCTCATCCACAGGAGTAAAGCTGCAGACAAGGTGTTTCAGTCTCCGACTAACCACAAATCCACAGCCAAATTCATGCCTCGTGTTATGGCAGCTATAGTATAGTTCGTCACCGTTTGGTGTTGTAGTGACCCCATTCCTAGTCCATCGCACTTTCTGTAAGGCGGTAATATCTGTCTAGTACTTCTCTAATACATCCGCTAGCGGGTATACTGCATCTTTTCTTCTATAGAGAGAGCGGACATTCCAGGTGCAGGTGATTTTTTGGTTTGCATGGGTCGTCAACGTTGGGGGGTCCGTTTTTACTATTCCTCTGCTTCTCATAGTAGTTCTCAGATTTCCGGGGCCGGGTTACTGGCCCGGCGCCCCAACCGCATTTGTGGGATTGCAAATGTATCCCTCGTTGTGGCGAGCTGCTTGCTCCAAGATCCCACGCTCGCCTCCAGCCGCTCCCAACCTGGGAACAGACGCTGATGTTGGCCATTGGTTATATGAAGGCGCCAATAACTCGCCTTGTCATCTCGAGTATCATTGGCACTCAGTATTTAATTAAGAGCCAGTGCCACCTGACTCCTTACTGAGATTCAGCTTTCGAAAATCGCTGACTGCCCGCGGCCGCATTTGCTGCTACTCCGCATAAAAACGGAGCTTTCCACCATCCGCAACCTGTGGACGCCCCCGGTAGCTTACAGCTAAGCTTCCCGTGATAACGATGGACACAAAACAAGTCGGAGCTCAAAGTTCCAAACTGTGTGGTGCTCATAGTTATCCCGTGTCGGCCGGTGCAAATTTGCATTTGTAATTTAATGGAGGCCATCGTGGCTTTAAGTTTAGAATATCCATCTATGTGTGATTCTGATCACTTGTACTAAGATCACAGTGCGAACACCAAAAGAAAAACTATATTGACTCTAGTTGATAAACTTCACCTATTTTCCTTTTTGAAGGAATGACGAATAAACACATCCCCATTCCATGGAGTCTTGTCCCTTGCTATATCTTACAATAAAATTCTAAATTTATGAAATTTAAATTCACTATGGCCTTCTGTTTTATTTTGCTTTATCTTGAATTTTTTCATTATTCCTTCAGTGTCCTTTAATGTCCTTATTACAACCAATCTTGTGCATGTCAGACTCGTTTCAAATACGCACAAAGTTATTTAAGTCAACATTTGCAACCTCGCGAAATGGGTCAAGCAAACACTCTGCTTTATTAATATTCCATTTTATTCATGCAATGCGCGCGCTGCAACGGCATCTGCGATGAGTTCACATCGTCAGTTACTTGATATAAAAATCATTTCATGAAAAAAGTACGGAAATGCCCCCAAACTGTCCGTTTCATATTCCATGTTGTACTTGGTACTTTAGTTTCCTATTAAAAACAGCTGCAGCTGAAAAACCCACTGAAATATACATGAAGTAGTGAGAAGATTTGGTTTGGCGAGCATGAGGATAAAGTGTGGACTTCTTGAAATGATTTGTTTTTAAATTATAACAGTAGCATGTAAAAGTGCGTTACGTTTGACCAGGACGATCGTCAGACCGGTCCATATGGCAGATTTATCAATTACAGAATTTCACACGAATCCTGTAATGATTGGAGGCCACCGTAGCGCAGAGGCAAGCATGTCCGCCTATGACGCTGAACGCCTGGGTTCGAATGCTGGCGAGACCATCAAAAAAAATTTTCAGCGGTGGTTTTCCCCTCCTAATGCTGGCAACATTTGTCAGGTACTATGCCATGTAAAACTTCTCTCCAAAGAGGTGTGGTACTACGGCACGCCGTTCGGACTTGGTAATAAAAAATAGACCCCTTATCATTGAGCTTAAACTTGAATCGGACTGCACTTATTGATATGTAAGAAGTTCCTTTGTGGAATGTTCATGGGAAAAATTTGCGATTTTGATTGCGCTGACCAGAAGTGCAATAAGTTTGATTGGGAGTTAGGTTTGTATCAGTCTAGATGGCCCAGTGCGACTAGATGCACCATAAAATTGATTTTTGAAAATAGATTTTTGTTTTAAGGTTAGTTTAGCTTAGATTGAAAAGTTGGTGTGGACATTAATCCGCTCCATGCCACTATGGACGTACTCCTAAGCCAGTAATCGGCTTGTTGTGCACTCTCAGTACTAAAAAGTAACCTCGAAAAAGAAAATTTAAGTCAGGAATTCCGTGCTGCTTACAAAATCCCTTATTGTTTTCCATACCACACCCCTTAGTTGGTTTATGTCCGGTATTGTGTCCCCACCTTAGTGCCGGTGTCTGTTAGCCGCCTAAGCCAGGCATTGACATAGGACATGCTCCAATATCTCATCATCTTCTCCGAATGCCCTACACATGCTATCACTTGCCGTACAGATTTTGCATTAGTAAGCTCGTATTCCTATGTATCCTACCGAAAGCTTTATTGACCTCCTGCTTACTTCCTTTCAGTAATAGCCTCGCCTTCTCAAAATTCGGATCTCCCCATTAGATTTTCGTCGTCCTGCTGATCGTTTCGCCGTTTCAACGTGTTACAAGCGCATTCGTAGCCCACTCTCCTAACTTGGACAGCGCCAACCAGAAAGGCTTCCGGTTAACAAAGATTGTTGACGGCAGTCCTCTGGCCTTCATTGTAAAACCGCCTGCTTTTTCATTCCGCCTTACTGGGCTATGGCCCGGCACCCAAACGATGCAGATCGTGCCATTCTCAGAGAAGGCGTTAATCGCATTCGTCCTAATTGTTATAGCCCTTATGGCAATTTTACTGTCCGTTAATATGTTCTATATACAGGGTCCAGACGCCGTTTTTTTAAGATGTACTATTAATTGTTCTTTAAATTTCCTTTTTGGAGTTTCACTACCCTACCATACTGAAAGTCTGTCGTTAGTCAACAAAATAAGATCGATAAAATCATACTAACTGTGTTGTTATGTGGTACCGAAGCCTGGGTACTTGTGAAAACAGAAGAGATAGTGCATGGAGTGTTTGAGAGAAAAATTCTTCGTAACATTTATGGACCAATTTACATTGATGGAAAATATCGGCGTCGCATGAACGAAGACCTGTTACCATAGCTTAACCACGACTTCAGCATAACATTATGTATTAAAATACAATGGTTGCGTTGGTTAGGTCATGTTGCCAAAATGACTGTAGGAGCTCCAGAGAAGAAGTCTTTTGAAGGCAATCACTGTGGTACACGCAAAGCGGGACGACCAAAACTCCGATGGAAAGATCAAGTGGTAAAAGGCATCTTGAAACTTGGTGTCAGAGATTGAATAACAGGCGCAGAAAATTTAGGCGCTTGTAAATCTATTCCAAATCGGCTAATGCAACAAATGTTCTGTCTTAGCCAATTAAAGTATGGAAAGTAATCTATTATATAACAAGTAAAAGCGTGCTAAGTTCGGCCGGGCCGAATCTTGGAAACCCACCACCATGGGTTGTGCTAAAAATTTATAAAAAAATAAATTTAGTTGAACGGCAAAATTTGATTCTACATACAGAACTTCTGTCAAACCACCAAAAATTACAGCTTCTAGTAACCGAACAAGGATAAACGAGAGATCAGTTTATATGGGAGCTATATCAGGTTATGAACCGATTTGAACCGTATTTGGCACAGTTGTTGGAAGTCATAACAGAGCACTATGTGCAAATTTTCTGCCAAATCGGACAAAAATTGAGGCTTCCAGGGTTTATATGGGAGCTATATCAGGCCATAGACCGATTTGGACCGTACTAAGCATAGTTGTTGGAAGTCATAACAAACCACTTTGTGCAAAATTTCAGCCAAATCGGACAAAAATTGCGGCTTCCAGGGGCTCAAGATGTCAAATCAAAAGATCAGTTTATAAGGGAACTATTTCAGGTTTAGACCGTACTCGGCACAAATGTTGGATGTCATAACAAAACCCTACGTGGAATTTAAGCCCAATCCGGTGAAAATTGCGGCTTTTAAGGGGTCAAGAAGTCAAATCGGGAGATCGGTTTATATGGGAGCTATATCGTAATCTGAACCAATATGGCCCATCTGCAAACCCCAATGACCTACATCAATATTAACCAAATGTAAGAAATTTCAAGCACCTAGCTTTACCCGTTCGACCGCTATCAGACAGACGGACATGGCTAGATCGACTCAGACCGTCGAGGCGAATGTTTCGAGGTCTTACAAGCGGGATGACTAGATTTTGTGAGTGTGAGCCCCCGGTAATTTTTTGATATCCGAAGGGGGGCCGACCCTCCCCTAATCACAATTTTAGTAAACGCCAGATCTCGGAGATGGGTGCACTGATTTAGGCGAAATTTTGTATGCCACCTCCAAAAACACGAAATGAGTACAAAAACGGGTTCCCAGATAGTAGAGTGTGAGCTCCCGATGAAAATAGGGTACTAAATTTTTTGATATCCGAAGGGGGGCCGATTATCCTCCTTATCTCAATTTTTATAAACGCCACATCGAGGAGATGGGTGCTCTGATTTAGGAGACATTTTGTATGCCACCTCCAAACACAAGAAATTAGTAAAAAATGTTGGGGCCAAATAACCTGGGGGGACGCCCCATCCCAAAACCCACCAGAACGGCCATGTTTACCGATTGGGGCAATATGGGTATCAAATTAAAGGTATTTAAGAGTAGAATACGAACTTGGCTACAAGTTTCACCCTTAGTGTTCGGGAGGTCCCCCACCCCTAACAGGACACTTTCACCGCTTTGGGCCATATGGGTATTAAATGAAAGGTATTCAAAAGAAGAGAGCAAATCTGACATAAAAATGTATTCCTTGGTGTCATGCAGACACGGTAGTAGGTAGGTAAGGTAAATAGCTACCGGGTGAATGTAGTCCTTGGAGAACGACAGCCTGCCATTACATCTGAAGAAATTGACCTCACCCGGCAAACCAGAGTAGTTCTAGCTCAACTATGTGCCGGCAGATGCAGCCGCCTCAACTCCAACAGAGCAAGGATTGGTGCCGACGTGCAAGATGTATCTCCCGATTGTGGCCAGGGACCACACGTCACACATCACCTGTTTAGCTACCCAGCCAGACCCACTCGGCTCTGACCCTGATCCCAGTGGACGCACCCCATCTTAAGCGCAGAGTTCCTGGATCTTGACACTCAACAGAATGAAGCAGACGAAAGATGGAACACAACAAACTGCTAAAACAACAACAACTACAACCGATTGGTACAATATGGGTATCAAATGAAAGGTATTTGGAAGTTGAGTACACATCTGTTATAAGAATTTGGGGAGGACCCCCAACCTAAAAAAACCCCCAAAACGGGAATGAATGTCCAACGTTAAGAAATGGATATCAAATGAAAGTTCTTCGGAGTTGATTACGACTCTGTTATACACATTTGGCAGAGTTTGGGACCGACCTACCCACCAAATGCCCATCAATAGGACGTATAGTTCGATCGGGATAGTATGGAAATTAAAGGAAATATCCGCGACAGTAGAGTTCGAATCTAATGTTAATATAAGGATCCAAGTATATAGGTCATGTGTTACCATTCAGCAGGACAAGCAGATCATGACAATAAAGGACTCATATAAATGGTCTTTTGGATCCTAGCGTCGGGGGGCCGACTCTTTCCTCCCAATATAAACAACACCATACTGTCATATAGAACGAATGAGCACATATTGTACACAAAAAGCAAAGGACGTGTCAGAGGACAATCCCCTCCCCCCATCCTATGTAAAAAAAGGAATTAAAAATAATATTTGAAGTTTGGTCAGGATGTAATAGGACAGTTATAAAAGGTCTTTGATAGTAGAGCACACTTTTAAACTGGGATAGACACAGGAAGGACCTGCGGATCTTTAAAAGTGCGTCATCCCGAGCGATAGCTGTGGAATATGATGTTGAAAGTAGATAACCTATACAAAAACAAAATAATTAGTGTTGACTGAACTAGGCCCGTAGTCTTGATCACCAGCTTAAAAGAAAAAGCACTTTAAAATTTAACATCATTAAAATCTCTTCTTGTTAGGAATGTTCTTTCGTGAGTGTAGCCAAATGATTTTTTTTTTTTTTCAATTACCAATTAAAATTCATTTGAATGAAGAATTGAATTACATTCATCATCGTGTAAGACATTCTAGGGCAATCCATCACGCATTTCATTGGAAAAATATCTTTGGTAATTCAATCAAAAGCAAAAGTCTCTCCCCAGTTCAGTAAATCTTTCTGTTGTTTTTATTAATGCCAGACTTCTTGGAAGCGAGTTTCTCTTCTCGAAAAACATATCCTGGACATCAGTTTTAATTATGAATTAAGTAGTAAGCCATTAAGGAAACAGGCCTTTAGCAATTTTATGATTCCCAACATCATAGCCCAGTATGCATAGGCAAATGGAATCATTTGTTGGTGTGTCAAATACCAATTGGATGTGAAATTTTTATATTAAGGCAGTTCGACAAAAATATGAAAGCCAGAATTTTCTCCATTTTATGACCACCAACATAGGATCTGCGTCCCGATAATGTATTTCTGGACATTTTGAGTCGATCTAGCCATGTCCATCTGTCCCTTCGTCTGTCAAAATCACGAAAGCGGTCGAAAGCGTAAAGCTAGCCGCTTACAATTTAGCACAGATACATTTTAATGATGTAGGTCGCTGGGTATTGCAAATGGGCCATATCGGTTCAGATTTTGATATAGCTCCCATAGAAACCTATCTCCCCATTTGAAATATTAAGCCCCTAGAAGCCGCAATTGCTATCCAATTGGGCAGAAATTTTGCAGGTAGTGTTCTGAAACGACATCCAATATCCCTGCCAAGTATGGTTGAAATCGGTCTATAACCAGATATAGCTCCCATATAACCCGATCTCCCGATTTTCCAACTTGAGCCCCTGGAAGCGGCACTTTTTGCCCGATTTGGCGAACATTTTTCATGAAGTGTTCTGTAACGACTCTTAACAACTGTGGCAAGCACATTTGAAATCGGTCTATAACCTGGCATAGCTCTCATATAACCCGATCTCCTGATTAGACATTTTGAGCCCCTCCAGTCCGTAGTTTTTGTGCGTTTTGGCTAAAATTTTGCATGTAGTGTTCTATTAAGACTTCCAGCAACTGCTCCAAATACGGTTGTAATCGATGTATAACCTGATATAGCTCCCATATAACCGATGTCCTGGTTTAACGCATGGAACCCCCGAAAGCCGCAGGGGTTTCATGCGATTTGGCTAGCATAGGCGGAGCGATGAGGACCACGCCCACTAGGGCACTGGAGACTATTCTAGACATCCGACCCATTGACATATAGATTAAGTCTGAGGCAGCCACTGCGGCTATTAGACTTAAGGCGATGGGAGAATGGATTGAGGATGGGAGCAGCTCATACCATCGAGTTATAATGGAGGCGATGACAGGAAACCCGGAAGGAAGGGAAGAAGTTTCCGACTGGATACCTTAGATGAACCTTGAGTTCATCTACGGCATCCGATCGGATACCTAAGATGAGTGCGAGGCACTGCTGCCAGCGGCACAGTCTTCGATTGACGGAACTCTAGTATTTCCATCTAGAAGATCATGTTACACGAATGGATCAAAGCTCGAGGACAGAGTGGGCGTGGGGGTGAAATTCGGGAAGAAAGGGAAGAAGTTTCCGATCGGATACCTAAGATGAACCTTGAAGTCGAGTGCGAGGCACTGCTGCCAGCGACACAGTCTTCGATTGATGGAATCCTAGTATTTCCTTCTTGAAGATCATGTTACACGGATAGATCAAAGCTAGAGGACTGAGTGGGCCTGGGGGTGGAAACCTGGAAGAAAGGGAAGAAGTTTCCGATCGGATACCTGAGATGAACCTTGAGGTCGAGTGCGAGGCACTGCTGCCAGCGGCACAGTCTTCGATTGACGGAACCCTAGTATTGCCATCTGGAAGATCATGTTACACTGATGGATCAAAGCTAGAGGACAGAGTGGGCCTGGGGCTGGAAACCTGGAAGAAAGGGAAGAAGTTTCCGATCGGATACCTGAGATGAACTTTGGGATCGAGTGCGAGGCACTGCTGTCAGCGGCACAGTCTTCGATAGACGGAACCCTAGTATTACCATCTGGAAGATCATTTTACACGGATGGATCAAAGCTAGAGGATAGAGTGGGCCTGGGGGTCTACATTGAGAACCCAGGGTTTGAGATCTGTTAGACTGCCTGAACATAATACGGTCCTGCGGACGGAGAAATGAGCGATCATGGAATGCGTGAGTCGACACGTCGAGTGTGAACATCTTTACGGACAGTAAAATTGCCATAAGGGCAATAACAACTAAGACGCTAAGGTCACGAACAGTCTCTTAGTGTAAGAAGGAGATTAACGCCTTCTCTGAGGATGGCAAAATCCGCATCGTTTGGGTGCTAGGCCATAACGGAGTAAGGGGAAATAAAATGGCAGACGATTTGGTAGGGAAAGCCAGAGGACTGCCGTCAATAAACTTGTTTAACCCGAAGCCTTTCGGGTCGACGCAGTCCGAGTTAAGGGCGTGGGCGACGAATGCGGAAGCAACCCTGTGGAACAGTAAAACAGTCGGTAGGACGGCGAAAATCCTATGGGGAAGATTCAGATCGTGAGAAGACGAGGCTATTACTAAAAGGAAGTAAAACAGGGATCAGTATATCTTTTGGTATCATAACGGAACATTAGGACTACGAGCTCACTTATGCAAAATCGACTCGGCAAGTGATTGGATGTGTAGGGCATGGGGGGGAAAATAATGAGAAGTTGGAGCATTGCTTTTGTCATTGCCCGACTTTCGCGTCCAACAGATACCGGCACTTAGGTGGGGACACTAAACCAGACATGAACCAACTTAGAGGAGCGGCATGGAAAACAATTAAGGATTTTGTAAGTAGCGCGGACCTTCCTAACTTAGATTTTCTTATTCGAGGTTAATTTTTTTTTGGTATTTAGGGCGCCCAACAAGCCTATTACAGGCTTTGGCGTATGTCCATAGTGGCATGGGGCGAATAAACAACCACAACCTCTTTTCAACCTAACTTAACCTATGTTCCGATTTTCACTAACTGTGCTAAATACGTTCCAAATCAGTCTTTAACCTGATATAGCTCCCATATAAACCGATCTCTCGATTTTCCTTCTACGGTTCTTAGAAGCATTTATTTTTGCCGGGTTTGGCAGAAATTTGTTATGTAGAGTAAAATGATGTCCTTCAAAAATCTATTTTGTGTAAATTTGTAACAGATTCCATGGTGGTGGGCGATTCTGCACATTTTTATACCCTACACCACTACTGTGGTACAGGGTATTGTAACTTGGTGCATTTGTTTGTAACACCCAAAAGGAAGAGAAATAGAGCCATTGGTAAGTATACCGATCGACTCGGAATCACTTTCTGATTCAATTTTGCCATGTCCGTCTGTCTGTCTTTCCATCTGTCCATGTTTATTTGTTTACAAACTACAGGCCGCAATTTTCGTCCGATTGTATTCAAATTTGGTACAGACATGTTTTTTGGCCTAGAGAAGAAGCCTTTTGAAATTGAAAAAATCGGTTCAGATTTGGTTATAGCTCCCATATATATGTTCGTCCGATTTGCAGTAAAACTGCAATAAAATTGTCATTTGTTAACCGATTCTCGCGATTCGCGATTCTGGCAGGAGAAACTTTCTTGTGACTATCAACATTATCGGTGAATTTCATAGAAATCGGTTCATATTAAGATATAGCTCCCATATATATGTTCGTCCGATACGCAGTAATAATGCAATAAAATGGTCATTTGTTAACCGATTCTCTTGAAATTTGGTACGAAGGATTTTCTTTTAACTCTCGACATTACTGGTGAATTTCATAGAAATCGGTTAAGATTTAGATATAGCTCTCATATATATCGCCCGATTTTCACTCCTAGAGCCACTATAAGCGCATTCATTGGCCAATGTTCCCAAAAGTTTGTACAGCGCTATCCCCAACGGCTACCACAATATCTGAGAAGGTTGTTAGAAATCGGTTCAGATTTAGATATAGCTCCCATGTAAAGGGTGATTTTTTTGAGGTTAGGATTTTCATGCATTAGTATTTGACAGATCACGTGGGATTTCAGACATGGTGTCAAAGAGAAAGATGCTCAGTATGCTTTGACATTTCATCATGAATAGACTTACTAACGAGCAACGCTTGCAAATCATTGAATTTTATTACCAAAATCAGTGTTCGGTTCGAAATGTGTTCAAATTTTGACAAATTTTGTTCAGCGATGAGGCTCATTTCTGGTTGAATGGCTACGTAAATAAGCAAAATTGCCGCATTTGGAGTGAAGAGCAACCAGAAGCCGTTCAAGAACTGCCCATGCATCCCGAAAAATGCACTGTTTGGTGTGGTTTGTACGCTGGTGGAATCATTGGACCGTATTTTTTCAAAGATGCTGTTGGACGCAACGTTACGGTGAATGAACACATTTCGAACCGAACACTGATTTTGGTAATAAAATTCAATGATTTGCAAGCGTTGCTCGTTAGTAAGTCTATTCATGATGAAATGTCAAAGCATACTGAGCATCTTTCTCTTTGACACCATGTCTGAAATCCCACGTGATCTGTCAAATACTAATGCATGAAAATCCTAACCTCAAAAAAATCACCCTTTATATGTTAGTCCGATTTTGAGAAATATTGCAATAAAGTGGTCATTTCTTAACCATAAATTTCAAACGGGTTGTTTAATAACCGATCTGAAAACATCCGCCGCGGTCCACCAAAATTGGTTCAGAATTGGACATAGCTTCCCCATTATACTTTTAGGGTAGGTGTAGGGTATTATACAGTCGGCACCGCGCGACTTTTGCCCTTCTTTACTGGTTATTTATTAATTAACCACTAACTATTTTTTTGTCTGCTCATAAATCAACCCGCCTTAATGTCTATGAAAGTTATTATCATATTCTTTCCCTTTGCCACCAAGTTCTAAAGACCAACAAGTGTTCTGCGAGTGTATAAGTTTCCGGGTCATGGAAAATGAATATTTCTGTGGAAATTTAGCACGCTGCACCAGCTACCATCATCATCCGTAGTTACCAGCACAAGAAGCCAAGGCACCAGTAATGAAAACACAAAAAAAAAACAAGAGAAAGCCAGCAGCTGTTACTTGAAATATTAATACCAGCAACGAGCATTATGCTGAATGAAAGGTGAATTGCGATGATGATAATGATGGTGATGTATTTTAAAATAGCAACGCTGATAATAACTCGCTCTTGATGTGTTTCATTTGAACTTGTATGGAATAAAAGTAAATCATGTGCATGGCGTTATAATCAACCTTGAGTTGTGAAATAGTTGAAAGGCTTCTGGAGTGGCATCAGAGATGTATGTGGGTTTGTAAACTGTGCGGGATTTGAATGTTTATTCCGTTGTCAATGCTTCCATGCGAATGACTTTTACATTTAATTCAACTTTATGATTCCCAAGAAAATCTCTGCATTTTATGTGGCATAAACTTTAAAGGAAATGACATATAACTGGAATTATTATTGAAAAATATGGCAAATAAATCCTTAAAGAGGATTTCGTTAAATTACATATGCTCTTTGTACTTAATTTCATGATGAATGGAGAAATAAGTTACACGTGCGTAAATTTCAACTCAATTACTATGCAATGTGAATGAAAAAATGGATAGTGTACTTAACTAATAGAGCATGTAGTAGTTGTGCATTTATTAAAGAGTATGACTATATTATATTGTTTTTCCTTATATAAATTGTTTTACAAATTTAGGAAAAAATCTACTTGTGCTATACGTTACCTACTTTTATATAAAAAAAAGTATACATGGCATCACTTACCTGAAAAGAGAAAAATAGCAATTAGTTAACTGCCACCACATTTTTAAGTCAAACAAATGGGGAGCAAAATTTCATTAAACCATAAACGCCTGACCCTTGTCCGAATTTGATGAAATATCATATATTTATTTTATTACCTAATATTAGGTTGCCCAAAAAGTAATTGCGGATTTTTCATATAGTCGGCGTTGACAAATTTTTTCACAGCTTGTGACTCTGTAATTGCATTATTTCTTCTGTCAGTTATCAGCTGTTACTTTTAGCTTGCTTTAGAAAAAAAGTGTAAAAAAAGTATATTTGATTAAAGTTCATTCTAAGTTTTATTAAAAATGCATTTAATTTCTTTTAAAAAATCCGCAATTACTTTTTGGGCAACACAATATATCTTTGTTTGTTCGGTATAGACTCAAAAGCGGCTGAACCGATTACCTTGTTATTTTCGCAGATTATGCATGTTGGTCTGGAAGGAAACATAGGCTATATAACTCTTTGATATCGGGAGGGGGCGGACCCTCTTCATTATCCCAAAAGTAATACTCAGTTGATAGGTATTCAAGAGTAGAGTACGAATAAAAGTACGGTCCAAGTACTTGGGGGGCCGCCCCAGTCCCAAAACCCCTTAAAACTGGTTTATTTGACGATCATGACAATATGGGACTCAAATGAAAGGTATTCGGGATTAGATTACGGGAAGTAGGAATAGGCTTTATAATTTATTGATAACGGAAGGGCGGACCCTCCACCGTTACCCCAAAAACACCACCCAAAATCAAAAGTGGACCGATAGGACCATATGGGTATCAAATAAAAAGAATGCGGGAGTAGATGACGAATCTGGCATACCAATTCATGTCGAAATATAAGGAATCACCTCACCCCCACAAAAACGACCAAAATGGGCACATTAGCCAATCACGAATATAAGGGTCTCGGTTTGTTTGAACGTAACTGAAAAACGGTAGAACCGATTTTCTCGAAATGTTCGCTTATTGTGTAGGTTGGTCTGGAAGGAAACATAGGCTATATAATTTTTCGGTTTCGGAAGGGGGACGACCCTCCTCTTTATGCCAAAAACACAACCCAAAATCAAGAGCGAACCGATCGGGACAATATAGGCAGCACATGAAGGTATTGGAGGGTAGAATACGAATATGGTATTAAAATTTGAGTCTAAGTACCAATATTGGACGTTAATTTAAATATGGGGCTCAAATGAAAGGTATTCGGGAGTAGATTTCGAATCTGGCATACAAAATCAGATCGAAGTATAGGGGGTCACGCCAGCCCTCAAAAACGCCATTGGACCCATCTATTCGTTATGACTATATTATACTTGGTTGAACCGATTTTCTTAAAATTTTCATAGATTGTGTACGTTTGTCTGCAAGGAAATATAGGCTATAAAATTTTTAGAAATCGGGTGGAGGCGGACCCTCCCCCTTGCCCGAAAAATGCCACCCATGTTCGAAAGTGGTCCGATGGGCATAATATGGGTATCAAATGAAAGTTATTGGAGACCAGAAAACGAATATGGTATTAAAATAACCCCAAAACTTCTCTAAAGAGATATATTCGAAGTTCATATCAATATGAAACTCAAATGAAAAGTATTAGGCAGTAGATTACATATATGGCATAAAACATTAAGTCCAAGTAATGGAAAGTCGCCCACCCCCAAATGGGCATATTAGCCGACCATGGCTATATGGGACTCAAATGAAAGGTATTGAGGAGTAGATTACGAATATGACATTAAAATTTGCGTTCAACTCTAGGTGGCGCTTTTCCTCCGAAAGTTACATCAAATGGATTATTTTACCCATTATGGCAATATGGTACTCAAATGAAGGGTATTTGAGAGTAGAAAACGAATTTGATATCCAATTTCGGAGCCAAGTGTTTTGGGGAACGCCCTTAAGCACCCACTAAACTGAACTTCCTTTCCTTTGGAAAAAAATAACGACATTGATATTTATTTTCAGTGCAAATTGCCGGTGGCTACCCCAGCCCCAAACCACCCTCCAAACGTTTCATTTTTACCGGCCCTGGCAATATGGGGGTCAAATTAAAGTGATTTAGGAAGTGCAGCATGAATTTGATATCCCTATTTGAGTCGAAATGTCCGAGAAGGGGCAACTTCTCACACATCAATGAGTGCTTTCCGATTCAAGTTTAAACTCAATGATAAGGGACCTTTTTTTATAGCCGAGTCCGAACGGCGTCCCGCAGTGCGACACTTCTTTGGGGAAAATTTTTTAAATGTCCATGCAGGGGATTGTATCTCGCAAATGCCGTCAACATTGAAAGGGATTAAACACCGCTTTGTCCGATGTTCTCGCCAGGATTCGAACGCATCAAGCGTCATGGGCAACAATGGCACTAATTCGATATTCGCATTCAGGGCGAAGTGTCCCCACCCTAAAAAGATATTAGAGATATAAAGAAGGCGCAGTGGAGCTGGCCCGGTTCGGCTAGTATATTATAAAGGAAACCATCTGGACAGGGCCCGCTCCGCTGCGCCTTCTTTCACTGAAATATTGTAATATCAGCATCGTGCTAGAGCACGATTTTGTATAGCCCCATAATGTCAAGCATTTTGAAGGTGGCTATCAAGATATTCAGAGCAACTGGTCTCGTACAGATCCTCAATAATTATTATTTTGTTGTAATTTTGGTTATCTACATTCAAAATCATATTACAAAGCTACCACTTGGGATATCACAATTTTAAAGATCAGTAGGTCCTCCTGTGTCTATCCCAATCGGCCTTCATATATTATTTTTAATCCCTTTTTTTGGGTAGGATAGGAGGAGGTGGATTGCCCTCTGACAAATCCTTTCATTTGAATACAATATATTCTCGGTCATCCTATATGACAGTTTGGCGTTCCTTTTTTTGGGCAGGGTAGGGGGAGATGGATTTCCCTCTGACAAATCCCTTTATTTGAGTACAATATATTCTCGGACGTCCTACATGACAGTTTGGTGTTGTTTTTATTGGGAGGAGAGGGTCGCTCGCCCCGACTCTAAGACCCATAAGACAATTATTTGAGTCCTTTATTGTCGTGATATACATATCTTGCTCAACGGCAGGACGGCTGGACGTGACCCAGATTCCTGAGGCCTTATATCAACATTCAGTCATGTCGTCGATGAAGAAATGACTTTAGTGTGTTTCGCGCACTGGCGAGCAGGAGGAGTTCCAATTTAGGTTCCCATTTCTTTAAATACTTGTCCGAATAAGCAAATGTGAACATTGGCGATTTTAAAGCGATCGGGATGGTAAAAGGCAAAAACTAAAAGTCATCTTCCTACTTCGATTTCTAAGGTATCACAATGGCTTATATAGGGTGGAGGCCATCGTAACGCATGGGATTGATTGTCCTATAAGCTAAACTTCAGGTTTAAATCCTGGAAAGAACACCAAAAAATTTGTCTGCGATTGTTATTCCCTTCTAATGTAGGTACTACATGCATGGATAGAAGCCATGTAGTGAGGCACGCCTCTCGCATTAGACCAAAAAAGGGAGGTTCCTTAACACTGAGCTTAAAATTTAGTTGGGCAGCATTTATTCATATGTAAGAAGTTTGCTCCTGATCCTTAACTGAGTGCTTTTAACTTTTATTGCAACCTAGGGAAAATTATGAAAATTTTTGCAAATTTTGCCTATGATCATTCCACTAATGAACACCGGCAAACATTTCACATATCAAATAGTGCTGTCCGATTCAAGTTTAAGCTTAATGATAAGGGACCTTCTGAATTTCGTAAATTTTGAATTGTTCAGCCATCTCCTTAAGAGATCTGCGACAGTCGAGGGCGGTTCTAATATTCAGAAATATGTTCCCCGGTGATTTAATGACTGCCTGGCTTATTATTATTCGTTTTTGCGCTTGTTTAATTTGGTCACACAAATTATTTCATTTTGTTGTTGGATTAACCAGCTTAGGTCAATGTAAGTCAGTAAGTAAGTAATACTTTAAAATATATGTTTTAACTTTGAAGCCGCCACTGTATTTAGTTTTTTATACCCACCACCCATTCATTTAGTCATTCCGTTTGCAATATATCGAAATATCAATTTCCGACCCTACAAAGTATATAT